>NW_027186304.1:92801951-92970760 GCF_028583685.1 Petaurus breviceps papuanus | reverse complement strand
AGAAGGAGAAGGAGAAGGAGAAGGAGAAGGAGAAGGAGAAGGAGAAGAAGAAGGAGGAGGAGGAGAAGAAGAAGAAAAGTAGTAACCATTGTTTTAGGTTGATCCCCTCAAGGGATATTTTGCAAGTTCTATGAACAAGATATGCATCCTCTTTCTTGGCTGAAATGATCCTCACATGTGTCATTCCTTTAAATTAAGAGGAATTCTGTCATACTGAGATGGAATAAGGAGTCACTAAGGTGAGGTTCAGGTTATCTGGAGGTGGGGAAGTGGTTTGTATTCAGCTTACAATAAATTCTTTGGCACATTGCACATAACAGCCACCTTTGTAAACTGTGTAACTCTATTCCAATATAATCCAAACAATGATCTTATTGTTTGGACTTAATTCTGCATAGCCAGCAACTCACAGGTCATTTGGTATGAATCCAGAAGTTTCTCAAATACAGCACTCATACAAGGAGCATTTACTTTCTTTAATGAACACTTATGATTGACAAGTCAAGTGAGGTAAGAGTGAAGCCATACATGTCTTCTGCTATTCTCTAAAGGGATACCCTAAGTATAGCTTATGCCTTCTTCATTTGTATACACATTTTATACCCCTTGACAATACCTCTTATCCATATCAATATATCTGGATAAACACATGCAACCTATGCATACATACATACTACACATACATTTAAATATATGGGTTATAACCTAGGCTAGATTTGTGGGGGGTGGGACAAAGGCCTGTTCATCAGAAGTAAGTTAAATATCCACTGTGATAAAAGGGAAGTTTCAGCAAGAAGAATTAAAAAATATGTATTTAAATCATGAGAACTCGATGCCAAATCATGTAAAACAAGTGACTTTAGTAAAAGACTACATTGTGTATTAAGTAATTTAAAATGTTAAAAGTTCCAAGGTTTACCATATAACTTAGTAAATGTAATTATTTTACTTTACTCTATTTACATCACATACAGTTGCATTATATTGATCTGTCTTCATGACATACCATCCTTTGCAGAATGTAACCTCTTTGTGGAAAGTGACCATGCCATTTGTTATATTTGTATCTCTGTTGCCTAGTGTTTTGTCTTGAAAATAATAAGCTCTTAATAAATGTGTGTTCACACGCAGTTCAGTTCTTACTAGACAAATACATCACCCTTTCTTACCCAGAGAATGAGATCAATTGGAGTTATCAAGAAAGCAAACTCAAGGCATATCTATTTAGAGAAAAGATCAGGGAAAGTCAGCCATACTTAATAGCAATCTCAGTTATCCAATAGCCATTTACTATGCAAACCAAACTTTCTCATAAACATTATATAATTAATGACATCCATGTTATACTTATCTCAGAGAATTCCAAAGCATGCCAATCCTTCAAATCTATTGCTAGAGCTCTCCCCAAAGAACCTAGAATATATATCCCAGTGCCCACCTAAGCTCACAAACCACCAAAGTAATATTAATCAAAGACAATATCTAAAGTAATGGTAGCCTAAACCTATAATGATAGTCCAAAGACTTACGATGTCATACCTCCATTTACTTAAACAGGAGTCTACTTCTTAACCTTGGATTGCTATCCAAGTAGTCACTGCTGCCTAGTCTCCTGCTGTTTTAAGTCCTGTCCATAAATTATTTTTAGTTATTAGTAAATGGAATGTTGATGTTCATGACAATAAAACTGAGACCTAAGGAGCTGCAGTGACTTTATCGACCAGATATATGGTGAGAACAAAGGTTATTTGTCTTCCAAACCAATGACATTGGAACTCAACCAATGTTTGTTTTGGTAGTCCATTGGCTGCTATTGGTCAATCAATTGGTAAACATTTATTAAACACCTACTATGTGCCAGACACAGTATAAGTGCTAGGCATACAAAAGATGCAAAAGTCCTCACCCTCAAAATCTTACAGGGAGACAGCATGCAAGCAAATATATACAAAGCAAGCTATGTACAGGAGAAATAGGAAATAATGTAAGGCACTAGATTTAAGAGAGGTTCTGAAAGAATTCCTGTAAAAGATGGGATTTTAGTTGGGGTTTAAAGAAAGTCAGGGAAATCAATAGATGGATATTAGGAAGGAAAGAATTCCAGGCATGAGAGACAGCTGTAGAAAATGCCTGAAAGAAATCAATGAATTGTCTTAGTCATGGAACAATCAGGAGGCCAATATTAACTGGATTGAAGAGTACCTATCAGGAACTAACTTGGAGGAAGACTGGAAAGGTAGGGGGAGGGGCTGGGTTATGAAGGGCTTTGAATGCCAAACAGAGTGTTTTGTATTTTATGCTGGAGGTTATGGGGAGTCACTGGAGTTTATTTAGTAGGTGGGGAACATGATCAGACCTGAACTTTATGAAAATTTATAGCATATCTTGGATCACCTATCTACTAGAAAATATTATGATGTATTAGATAAAGTACTGGTCTAGAATTGTTTTCCATTCATGTATCCATTAATTCCTCAGACACTACCCAGATAATGTAAAAAAAAATATGAAAGTAGACACAAAAAGATTCAGTAACTAATTGGGCGTGAAGATGAGTGAGATGAAGAGCTAATGATGTCTCAAATACTATGAACATGGTTGCCTGTAATAATTAAGGTACCCTTGAGGGAAGTTAGGGAATTTGGGGGCAGAGAATATCAAGAACTTTGGATCTTCCATTGGTCATCCAATTTAAATATCATTCAAAGCCAGACAATTTGGATATTTAAGATGAAGGACTCCTATTCCTTTTTAATATGACATGTCATCATGCTCTATTTTCTTCTAATTTACTACAATTTCTGATAAAGAGGAAACTTTTGTCCAAGCCCACGTCCACCCATTACACATAATAACAATATTTTCAAATATTTTCAAATTATATAGCTTGATCCCACCTCACCTCTTCTCATGGAGAACAAACTTGAGAGATTGCCCCCATAACCATCACCCTATTTAATCATTCTCTATCTCCTGGTTTTGTCCTACTGTATGCAAAAATTCCAAATAATAATAATAACACAATAATATCTAGTATTTATATAAAGCTGAAATGTTTACCAATTTTTTTCATATATTATCTCATTGATCCCCACAATAACCTTGTGAGGTAGGTGCTAATATTATGTCCATTTTACAGATGAGGAAACTGAGACTAAGAGGTGAAATGACTTGTCCAGAGTCACAAAGCTAATAAATGCTTAAGGTTGAATTTTCATTCAGATCTTCCTGACTCAAGGTCCACCATTCTATGTACTGTATTACCTAGCTGACTACTGAAGTCTCCCTCATCCACAAAAACAAAAAAACACAAAATCCTCAGTAGACTACTATCCTTTTACATTATCATCCTGTGCCTCTTTTCTTTTTCACAACCAAATTCCTAGGAGGAAAGTGTTTATATATGTTTTATGCACTTCTTTTCTCCTCCCAGGCTCTTCTCAAGCTTTTGCAATTTGGCTTCTGATTTTGTCATTCAACTGAAACTGTTGTCTCTAAAGTTACTAATGATCTCTTGATTGCCAATTTTAGTGGCTTTTTCTTGATCTTTCTCTTTTTTAACCTTTTTATGGAATTTACCATTGAGGGCTATCCCATCCTCTTGTATACAGGACACTACTTTCTAGCTCTTTGTTCTTTTTCTGACTGTTTCTACTTAGTCTCCTTTGATGATTCAGCCTTCACGTCATGCCCCTTAACCATAGTGTACTGAAAGGCTTTTTCCTAGCTCCTCATCCATTATCTCTCCACATTCTTTCACTTTGGAGCCTCATCAGTTCACATGGTTTGTCATTCCTATGCAGATGACTCCCACAATTAAATAGATCCAGACCTAATCTCTCTTGTGCTCTAGTCCCATATTTCCAAATGCCTTTTGGATATTTCAAGCTGGATTCATTAATTGAAATTTCAACTCAACTTGTCAAATAGAATGTATTATTTTTCTTCTTGAAACCTTCATTTCACCCAAACTCCACTATATCTGTCAAGCATGACAATGCTTCCATTTCCTCTTTTTTGTAGACTTTGTCTTATTCAGTATTATTCTTGTCTCCCTCCTCCCCCATGTCTCATCCATTGCCAAATCTTATTTTTTATCTCCTCAAGATTTCTCACATCTCTACTTACACAGTCACCATTCAGGTTCAGTACTTCATTACCCCCTTGTAATATTTTCCTATTTCATCTCTACACCTCAAATCAACTCCACTTTTCAATCCATTCTCTGCCCAGCTGACAAAGTATATTTTCTAAAGCATAAGTTTAAATCCTGTCACTCCCCTAGTTAATAAAACTCAAAGGTGTCCTATTGCCTCTCAAGTAAAAAAAAGATTTTTTTAAGTTTTTAAAGTCCTTCACATCCTGGTCCCAAATTACTGTTTAGAGAGTTGTTATTGGGGGGGGAGGTTTAGAATTTTATACAGAATAAGATAAGAAACACTTCACAAATGTGCATGTTATCCATGTAGAGGGGTCATTTGAATCTTCTCTGTATTGTTCCAGTTTCAGTATGTGTGCCACCAAAGAGAGAACCTTTCCAGGTGCTTTCCATAATTCCTAAGCCAACCTACCCTTTTCTGTTTCTCTCACACAGTACCCGAGCCCTCGTCTCTGTACCTTTGCACCTAGACTAACAGCACAACCCACTTTAATTCTATCTCTGAAAATTCCTTTTTTTCCTTCAAAATTCCACTCAACCATCACTTTCTGCACAATACTTTTCCCGATTCTACCAGATACTAGCTAGACCTCCCCCACACACAATTCACAATAAATTTATATTGACCCATCTGTAGATCAGTTTTGAGTATAGTCATTTGCTTTACTAGAATGTACCTATAAAGACTTTAATAGTTCCTTCATTGATAAATGATAAAGTCCAAGAAAGTTCAAATCCCCCAAGTCATACTATCAAAGTAAAGCCTACTTGCTGTAGGCTCCCCTGTTGCTACTGGCAGGGGGTAGAATATTAACTAACCACCCATTACCTAGGTTTCACTCTCTCTCATGCTGAGCTAGTCTTAAATCTTGATTTACATTCCAGATGTATGTCCTGCTTGAACCAGAAAAGAATCCTATAAAAACACAACCCACTTCACCAGTTTTGGATACCTAGTTCCACCAAAGACACTAGCTAAAAATAATCTGTCCATTACTCCCACACACTTTGTCTTTGTATAAAGCTTACTTGCTTTCTCTCTGTTCACCCCCCTTTTGTGTTGTGTTTTGTCTTGTGGTCACACCAGTTTTCTCCTTATAAGTATCACCTCATTGCCTAGAGTTGGTACTAACTATATAGGACTGTACCCACCTTTGGTGTCTACCTGATCCACCTAACTCTGACCTGTGTCTCCAAGAAGCTGTAGGAGGCAACCATAATACTGTAAAATATTTCAGCAGATGGGCTAAACCAAGTTGAAGGTAATTGAGGAGACTCAAACCTGTCAGTGAGTTAGGGATGTATCTACTCTAAGCATGTGAAGACTTACCCCAGTAGAATAGGTAAATGAGAACAAGGGCCATGAAGGCAGCTGAAGCAGGCATTGTGGAGCTCTTAGAGTTTGGTTAGACACCAAAGATGCCAAGGTCATCCATTGCATCTTGAGCCATCACCAGTCATCTTGACTCTGTCCTGCCACTGGACTATGATGACTCTGGAAGAGAGAGTGAGGCCAATGACTTCATACAATCCTACCTCATTTAAATCTAATTTATGCCCAAATCAAAAGACATCACTCATACTATTTCACCATTTTTACCTATCTCAAAGTCCTGTGGAGACAGGCAAGTGATGAAACAGCAGGTGCAGATACTCTGGGAACTTCAGTCACAACCCTGCCCCCAGGCCATAGGGTATTCTCACTGGAAGCAGCAGAGGTATTTGGCAACCTTCCAGGTGTCTGAGTAACCTTGTAAGGATTGCACTGCTCACCTCCTTGTATGAGGAAGGAGCTAGAAAAGGTGCACTAAAAATTGTCTGTTTACCCAACTCCAACCTAATTACTTGGCTAGTGGGAACCCTACCCTGTGGTTGAAATACACACTCAAAAAATATACAAAAACTTCTGCAAACATGATTCCATTCATCATCAGTATATAGAATGTGCACACACTTATAGAAAACACAAAATCCAATAGACCTGAAAGATGAACCATTCTCATTGTGAGAGAACTCAGCAGGTATCCCATCCAAATAGCATCCCTGAGTGAAACAAGGCTGGCAAATGAAGGTCAGCTTACTGAAGTCAGAGTTGGATACGTATTTTTTTTGAGTGGCCACAGTGAAGGGAGTACCTTCACTGTGTGTAGATTTTGCAATCAAAACTAATCTAATCAACAAGTTTGCATGCCTATCAAAAAGAGCAAATGACACATTCATGCCACTTGTAGGAAAATGACTCATCACCATCATCAGTGGCTATACTCCCATCATGACAAACTCAGATGAGGTCAAAGAAAAAATTTATGAAGACCTGGAGGCCCTTATGATGATACATCAATGTGCCAAAAGAGTCACAATATAATTACAATATAAGTCACTTATAATTCTGGGTAACTTTAATGCTGCAGGAGGTTCAGACTACCAGACTTAGCAAGGAGTCCTTGGGAGGAATGAAGTTGGAAAAAGCAACAGCAATGATCATTTACTACTGAAAACTTGTGCATCTCATGACCTTCTCATCCCCAACACTATCTTCCATTTACCTAAATGCAATAAAACTTCATGGATGCAACCTTACAGCATGCACTGGAATTTGATAGACTATGTTATTTTAAGGGGAAGATAGAGACAGGATGTGAGAGTGACAAAGGTAATGTGTGGTACAGAGTACTGAACTGATCATAGACTTATCCTCTCCAACCTAAATATTTACAGTCAACAAAAGTGGCAGCCCCAGTGCAAAATGACTACCAGAAGAATTAATGTCAATAGATTAGAGCACTTCTCTGAGTGCTTTGTTTGTTTGTTTGTTGCTACCTTGGAGGGAAATTTGAACCAACATAGTTAACAATAGCTGAGCAGAAAAGGAGTGGGCAGCTTTCAGAGATTTGTTGTACAGCACTGATTTGTTCATCTGGGTCAGAATACTCACAAATGGTTTGACAAAAATAATGAGGAAATTCAGAAGTTGCTAAACAAAAAACAAGAATTCCCCAGGGTTAAACAGCATGATATTTAATCATCTCTAAGAAGGTACATTTAATTATATCAAAAGTAAAGTAAAAGCAAGGCTTAGAGATAAACTGGATTCTTGCTTCAGTAAGAAGGAAAATGAAATTCAGTTTTATGCTGATAGTAACAATCCAAAGTGATTTTATGATGCCCTGAGGCTGTTTATGGGTAAAAAAAACCTAT
Source organism: Petaurus breviceps papuanus (assembly GCF_028583685.1). Classification (NCBI taxonomy): domain Eukaryota; kingdom Metazoa; phylum Chordata; class Mammalia; order Diprotodontia; family Petauridae; genus Petaurus; species Petaurus breviceps. Next base: position 92,963,403 of record NW_027186304.1, on the reverse strand, counting down.
GGTACATCTCCACTACTCAGTGCTGATGGAGCCACTTTGAATAGAGATATAGATATGATCATAAAAAGGTTGGCTGAACACTTCCATAGTGTTCTCAACAGATCATTATCAATAAATGCTGAAGCCATTGGCCATTTATCTCAGGTTGAAGACAATCCATCCCTAGCTGAAGTTCTAACTGTAGAAGAATCTTCTGAATACCATTCAGTTCACCTGGTGCTGATTCTATTCCAGCTGAGATTTAGAAGGTGGTGGGGTCTATTTCTCATATAAAAACTGATTGAAATTTTCCATGTCATATGGTAAGACCCCCAGGAGTTCAAGGACACCTCCATTGTCCATTACTCTAAAGATAAAGGAAATAGATTGCCCTGTGGCAATCACAGTGTGTGGGAGGGGGGGAGTCCTCTTTCTTAGTCATTGCTGGCAAGATTCTTGCCAATCCTCTTTTTTTGGAGGAGGGAAGGCAGGACTATTGGAGTTAAGTGACTCGCCCGAGGTCACAGAGCTAGTAAGTATGTAAAGTGTCTGAAGCCATATTTGAACTCAGGTCCTCCTGACTCCGGGGCGAGTGTTGTATTCATTGTGCCACCTAGCTGCCCTGCCAGACCCCTTTAATAGGCTGATCCTTCACCTAGAAGATGGTAATCTAGCTGAGAGCTAATGTAGCTTCAGAAAGAGCTGATGAACAGTTAATATGTTTTTTACCCAACTCCAGGAGAAACACCAGGAGCAGAATGGAGATCTTTACACAGTGTTTGTAGATCTGGCCAAGGCCTTTGATACTGTCAGTTGCAAGGACTCATGGAAAATTATGTCAAAATTTGGTTGCCCTGAGAATTTCATCAGTATTGTATGTTGATTTCATGATGGCATGCTTGCCCAGGTTGTGGATAATGAATGAGGCTCTTGTGCTTTCCCAATCATCAGTGGAGTGAAACAAGACTGTGTGCTTGCTCCCAGGTCCTCTGGGCACTTGTTCAGTGTTTGAGAGGCTCTGAAGAAAAGTGTGGTCGAAAAGCCATATTAGACTAACTATCAAACTGAAGGTTTACAGAGCCATTGTGCTGACCTCATTGTTGTATGTGAAACTTGGACAGCACCATGCCAGGAAACCGAATTGCTTCCATTTGAATTGTCTTGGGAGGATTTTGAAGATCACCTGGCAGGAGAACATTCCATACACAGGTCCTTTCTTGAGCTAGACTGCCAAGTACTCAAACTACTGCAGAGAAGCACACAACTCTATTAGACTGATGACATTGTTAAAATGCCAAATGTCCTCTTGCCAAAGAGACTATTTTATGGAGAACTCACACAGATCAAGTGCTCACATGGTGGTCAGAAAAACCAATACAAGAACACTCAAGTTTTCTCCTAAGAAATATAGAATTGCCTGTGTGACATGGGAGCCACTGACACAGGATGGAGTGCCTTCATCAGAGAAGGAGCTGTTCTTGATGAGCAAAGCGGAACTGAAGCAGCTCAAAAGAAAAAATGAAATATGCAAATTTAGAGAATCCATCCCAAATGTTCGCATGAACTATTTGTGCCCCACCTGTGATAGAGCATGCTGAGCTCCTATTGGTCTGATAAGCCACAGATGAACACACCATAAATTGATTCTAACATAGTGATGTCATTTTGGTCCTCTGACAGTGAGCAACGACTGTGCCCAGAACTAGTTGGGTGATTCTGAACAAGCCACTTAGCTTCATAGTATTCTAAGCAACTCTCTGTGATAACAATTTGGAAAGAAGGTAGCAACCTATAATGGTAATGGGAGTTTCCTTATCCCTGTACCAGTAAATCACAAGTCTAGTAACTGACCCTATCTATCCCTGTCTCCTATGCGCTGGGAATACAAAGCTGAAAAAAAAGACACAATCCATGACCTCACAGAGTTTACAATCCAATAGGAATGATGACATATAACTAAAATAACTGAATTAGGTGAATAAGTCAAACAAATTAGAATGTGGGATTTGGGGAGGGAGATGGAAGAGGAGGGACCTGAGTTAAGCCTAAGAGTAGGACTTCAAAAAATAAAGCTGTGAAAAGAGACAGAAGAAAGGGCCCTTAAGAAAGTTACTATTTAGGGATGGCCAGGTGGCTCAGCAAGTAAGAGCACCGGTTCCAGTGTTGGGATGACCTGGATCAAATCCGGGCTCAGATACTCAGCACCACACCCAGAAATAACTGGCCATGTAACCTTGAGCAAGTTACTTAACCCCTATTGCTTTAAAAAAAAAGTTACTATTTGGTACAGATATGAGGTAAAATTATAATACAGTCCTATAGGTTTCCTAGGAATATTTCTATCACTCAGGAGACTATAATAAAAATTATGGCTCATCATTTCATGTTTTAAACATTTTGTAAGTGTTGCTTATGAATCTTTCATGTCTAAAGCATTTCTTCTGTAGAGGAAGAAATAAATAGCTGTCCTCTACCTGATATCTAGGACATGTGCCTCCAGAAAGAAATGATGATATCTAATGGAAATGCCAAGCTACCTGATTTGGAAGACGTGCCTATTTTTTTGTACCTAGTTCCAATCCATTAACAACATGATGAAGACATGAGCTATTTATTGGCTGCATAGCCAGACTGCCTTTGGTCAATCTTTACTTCCTTTTGCAATGAGAGGAAATGCTATATGAAGAGAGGTCTTGGGCGCTCTCGACCCAAGGCTTACTATGGCCTGTGTATACAGGCTTCTGTTATTGTTGCTTTCTCTTTGCATTTATTTTAGGCAGAGCCTAGAGATGGCTATGACTTTGTCCATTTTAAAAGGTCAAGAGAGCAAGCTACCAGACATGTGGGAGCTGACTCCCTGGCAGTATGGATGAGAAGCCAGACAGGGATGAAAAAGTCCCAAGTAACCTACCTATCCTAGTCTAGCAGGAGCAGAGATGGTAATTCATCCACCAATTGACCATGACACGTTTAGGGGTAAACTTGGTTCCATGAAAATTATGAAGAGACTGCCATAGGCCTCCCCCAGGACCAAGTTAGAATAGGGGAAAGTGTGCCCCCACCCCGATTTGGGGAGGAATTAAAATATATGTGCTTCTTTTATTATATTACCACAGCATCTTTTTGTAAGAGTTAATTGATATTAAATGGAACTGGGATGCTAATTACTGACAGCTAGCAATGAGGGAACAAAGTGGAGTGAAGGTTTAAGTGATTACATTTAAAGATATCCTCAATCCCTTAGGACTATCCCTAGAATTCTGAAATTCAAGAGGCCTTCCTCATTATGGAAGAATAAGTCCAGTTATTGCTACATATCTATGATTTTGTACATTTAGTAACTAATCCCTTTTTTTTGGCTTTGTGGAGGGGGCAAGGCAGGGCAATTGGGGTTAAGTGACTTGCCCAAGATCACATGGCTAATAAGTGTTAAGTGTCTGAGGCCGCATTTGAACTCAAGTCCACCTGACTCTAGGGCTCATGCTCTATTCACTGAACCACTTAGCTGCCCCTAACTAATCCATTGTAGGGGACAATCTAGATATGAGAAAAACCTGATCTTGGTCTATAGATTTTCTGCAGAGTTTTATCCCAGGGTGAGGGAATAATAAACTAGAGTACAAAGCCAGCCTCCTGCCCTTTATTTATAGATCAGTATGTCCAGGACTAACCCTGGTCTACATGAACAGAGAGTCTTCACTTTTTGTGAGATGTGTCACCCACATTGAGTCTTACATGTAATAATGCCATGGGTGAGTTGTGTAAAATTTTCTGGCCTCATCTTTCCTATCTGAAATCTGTGAATAATAATATTTATACTTGCCTTGGGCAGCTAGATGTCACAGTGGATAAAGCACCGGATGTGGAATCAGGAAGACCTGAATTCAAATCTGGCTTCAGACACTTAATAGCTTTCTGACCCTGGGCAAGTTATTTAACCCTGGTTGCCTCAGTTCCTCATCTGTAAAATGAGCTGGAGAAGGAAATGGCAAACCACTCCAGTATCTTTGCCAAGAAAACTCCAAATGGGGTCACAGAAAGTGGGACACCTGAGATGATTCAACAACAACAACAAACTTCTTATCTCATGGTGTGACTAAGGGGAAAGTAGTACTTAGTAAACCTTAAAGGACTATAAGATGTACACTGGCTATTGTAAGATGTAGCTTCTCCCATTATCTCTCACTGCACCTTTCAGCTTGCTGAAACGTTGTAAAACTGGCTGAGTGCATTACCTCATGTCAAAACATGTTTAATGGGGCCTAAGAAAGTATTGATCTATAATTCTAATTCCATACTATTTGCAGAAATGCTTGAATGTCTGTATCTTTAGTGATATTGTTAAGAATTATATTGTCGATATGTAATTGGGGGAAAAAATAAAATACTACTGAAATAAAAAATTATGTTGTCAATTTATGAGTCATTTTTGATAGATATACATGTTTGTATTGAACTAGAAAGTTCCTTGCAATTCTATTTGTCTTTTAGTATTCATTAAATGCCTACCTCTCTTCTGAGCAAAGTCACTTCTGTTAATGAGTGAGGTTCAACATAAAACAGCATCATAATTGATATACATTTACTCAAAAGATCTCAAGTTGCTACCTGGGAATAGCAATAATTACAGCAACAAATATTTATTAATTGCCCACTTCAATCAAATCTCTGTGCTAGGCCCTGGTAGGGATATGGAATTTAACTCTTATACACAGTCTCTGACTTGATGGAGCTTAACATTCATCAGAGTTGATTGCATTTGGAAATTACTTCCTATAGTAGAGCTCTTAACTGTTTGGTGAACAATACAGCTAGCTAATTTTGAAAGATTGATGCATTGCTGGCACTTGGGTCCTTCCAAAATTTTCTAGGATGATGTAGGAAATTCTTTTCCCAAAGAATCACACCATAGTTTTCTGGGAGCTGACTCTTCATCCAATTTGTTCCTAATGTTACTCTCATTAATCGTGAGAAATATATTACCAGGGACTATAGAAGGCATTCCATGCCCAGGATGGCTTCATCCTGAAAGAAGGGTCCACGCCTTCAAAAGCACCACAACACATAAACAAATAAAAAGGAAGAAGGAGGTGTAATGAGAATGGGAATTTGAAGATCTTCCCTGCCCCTTAACAGACCTAGGAGGAAGTTTGAAGACCTCCCCTGCTTTGAAAATAAACTCTGCCCCCTAATAGGCTGAATGTAGTTACATGGAGCCTGTGGTGGGAAGAGTTTGCTGAAGGGAAGCAGAGCCCACAGGAAGCTGGTTCCGAACTAGCCAGATATTGGGGGAGAGAGAGGATGCTCATTAAGGAGATAGAGAGGTTTGTGAGTAGATATTGATCTCGTATTGGTTTATGGGAAGGCTGAAGGATGCTGTGGCTCTCACCATTATTATGGCTTCTGAATATCTTTGGTACTATGATGGAATCGGCTTACTGGTTTGGGCATTCAGTTTTCTGGTATATAAATAAATGTTTCAGTTCTGTCCTCTATCTGGAGAGTTTGGTATATTTTGCTATTGAACGTCATGCAATAATTATAGTCATGGTCTTTATCGTGATCGTGGGCACTGTAAATATTGCACTGGTGCTATAGGAGGACAACTAGATGTGGATAGAGTGGATAGAGCTCTGGGCCTGGAATCAGGAAGATTTGAGTTCAAATCTGACCTCAGATACTTGCCAGCTGTGTCACCTTGGGTAAGTCACTTAGTCTCTGTTTGCCTTAATCCACTGGAGAAGAAATTGGCAAAACACTCCAGTGTCTTTGCCAAGAAAACCCCAAGGACAATATTAGTGTGTTATACTCTACAGGGTCACAAAGACTCGGACATGACTAAACAACTGAATAACAACAATACTGAGTGTGCTCAGTAGTATATATAGTATCAGTAGTATATATAGAATATGCATGTGCTCAGAGATGAATGCCAGAAGTCATCCTTTCCAGAGCTATATTCCCTGAAGGACAGTCTTTTAAATGATCTTGGTGAGTGACATGGGACAAATGTAATTTTAACTCATTTATCCTCATTTTCTTTAATCGCATCTAGCATTTATATAGAACTTTAAGGTTTGCAAAGCGTATATTATTTCATTTAATCCTGATAATAATCTTGTGGATAGGTGCACTTCTTATCACTCCCATATTGTTGTTGTTCAGTTGTTTCAGTCAAGTCCAGCTCTTTTTGACCCCATTTTGAGGTCACTCTGGCAAAGATGCTAGAATGGTTTACTCTTTCCTTCTCCAGCCCATTTTATAGATGAGGACACTGAAGCAAACAGGGTGAAGTGGTTTGCTCAGGGTCACATAGCTAGCAAGTGTCTAAGGCCAGATTTGAACTCAGGAAGAGGAGTCTTCCTAACTTTAGAACCAGCACTCTGTCTACTGCACTATTTATCTGCCTCTATTTTACAAATTAAGAAACTGAGGATGAAAGAGGTCATGTGATTTCTCAGGGCCAAATAACTAGTTAATATCTGAGGCAAGTTTCAAAGTTAGGTCTTCCTAATTCCAAGGCCATACTGCTCTGTCTACTAACTGCTTCATTCAAACGCTGTCAAGATTTGGGGACTCAAGATGACAGATTTGGAGTTTGAAAGCACTTTACAGATCTTCTACTCTAATCCCCCTTATTTTATAGATGAAGATACCCAGAGAGATCAAATGACTTGCCTAGGGTTAAATAACTAGGATCAAACTTAGTAAGACTTGAATCCCTTCCTGTCTCCCAGGCTAGCCTTATATCCACTACATCACACTTTCTCTCACTGTCATGTTCAAAAGACAAACTTCATCCTATGGAAAGTTTAATCTCTAAACCATAAAATAACAATCAGTTCACTGCCTACAAACTTAGAGTATTTGGCTACAAGTGTAAGATTTTATTTTTCTCAGCCCTCTGATTTCATTGAAATAGAGAATTCCCAGTGAGGAAGCTCCCTTTTTCAATTCATACTGGCAACTATTCAGTGATTTATAATCTTAGAACTTTGCCTAGGGCCTTGAAATATATTTTTAAATTTTATACATTTTTAACTTCAATACAAAAATACTAAAAAGAGAACATTTCCATGTACACAGCACAACATAAAAGAGGTTTCAATATAAAACCATGAATTTCCATTTCACACTATTTACCATTTTTGAAAAAACTACATAATAAGGACTATACATCATTCTGCTTTTCTGTGCTTCCTTCTAAGTTTTCTTTTGTTTTCTGCTAAACACTTCCCCTCTCCCCCCGTACCCTGCCCTAGAATCAGCTACAGATAGACACAAATGTGTATACAGGCCTTGAACTATTGAGACACTCTAGTCACTGAATCTATTGACACAATTGATTCAAATAATCAATAAACATTTATTAAGTACCTACTATGTGGCCAACTCTGTGGTACTTGTCTTTCTGAATCCAAGGCTACCTCTCCATCCAGGATTCCATGCTTGCTCTATTACAATAGCTAATCAAATTGTATAGATCTGAAAGCTCCCTTAGCTTTAGTTGGAAGAGGAAATATAAACAAAGGGTAGAGCCCTACTGGTGACAATCTAACATGCTGCCCTTGAGCTACCAAAGATGATGCTTCCAACACACACTTCAAGCTGCATTCTGAATTTTAAACAATCACAGAGGAACAAATTTCCTTTCAACACTGAGTCCATGTCTCCTAATAGGAATAGTTCAGGAGATACTATTTCAGGAAATACTAGACTAGTGAAAATGGCCAGGAAAGACATTTCCTAATGATAGACACTGTGATGTTTAACCATCTCTTTCCAAATGAGAACTCTTACCTAACTTTAAATCACAAGAATCGGTTGTTGGTCCTTCCTTTTGAGAGAGGACCAATGACATCATGATGTGATGGGTGATGTCTTGCCTTCCATGTGAATTGGATTTAAGTAAGGCAGAGTTGCACATTTTTAATAGTGAGGATAATCTCAAGCTAAATTAAAGGCCACTGGGGACGGCTAGGTGGCGCAGTGAGTAAAGCACTGGCCCTGGAATCGGGAGGACCCTAGTTCGGTTCAGGCCTCAGACACTTCACACACACACACACACACACACACACACACACACACACACACACACTAGCCTTGTAACCTTGGGCAAGTTACTTCACCCCAACTGCCCTCCAAAAGGCAAAAAATGAATAAATAAATTAATCAATTAAAGGCCTCTGGTCATCCATTCATTCATTTATAAAGGACCTACATTCAGGGGCTATACTTAGTATTAGAGATGCAAATGTGGAAAAATATAAGTGCCCTCAGGGAGCATTTGTTCTTTTGGCCACTGTACAAATTCATGAAGTCTTCCATTCACATTTTTTAAGAAAGAGTATCAAAGATCAAACTTTAAAGGTAAAGATAAAGTGTTAACCCAAAGGCTTGTCTAGGAAATAGAAACTTGGATCACCACTTTACCATTCAGAGAAGCAATAAAGAAGAGGACTCAGCAGAGGAGTGCCATGGAAATTTAACTCCATAGACTGAGTTGGAAGGTAACTTACAACCTCCCTAGTCAAAGGTCTTCATTTTACAGATAAGTAACTGAGGCCCTCATAGATTAATTGTCTTGCCCAAGATCGTGCTGCCTCCTGGCAACTTATTGCTATCTGGAGAAAAATGGAAAGTATTTTTAATTTGCAGAATTCTATTACTTCTCAGAAGTTCCAGCAATGTGAGGTAGACTTTTGACTGTTGAGAAAGATCACATATCAATCATTGCTTAAGCAATTTATTTTATTTTTTTTTGTAAGCAATCGGGGTTAATTAACTTGCTCAAGGTTACATGGCCAGTTACTTCTGGGTATGGTGCTAAGTATCTGAGCCCGGATTTGAACCCAGGTCATCCCAACATTAGAGCCAATGCTCTTACTTGCTGAGCCACGTGGCCGCCTGCTTAAGCAATTTATTAACGTGCATTATAAATTCTTTGCCTTTCTGTATTTTCTATACTTGGTTCTTCCTTCATCTTTTACAGAGAGGTAACAGTGTAAATGAAAAGGTAATATTTAGTGACTGGAACCATATTGAATTGCAGCTGGTTTTAGCAAGAGCTACCTTTTAACTAAGCCACCATGGTTTTAGTTGGTTTTAGTTTCCAACATTTCCCTCCTACTCTAGTGAAGAATTTCATCTCCAGAGAGCTGAAACATTTGGGATTGTTACTTCCTGTTGCATTCACAACTTTTGTTTTGGCTTAGTTGTGCCTCAAAGGAGCCAAACAGCAAAAAAAAATTTCAGTTTAAGTAATTAATGAATTTTTATAGCTATGAATGATAGTGACTTAATCACCAAATATTTATTGAGAGTCTTCTATGTACTAGGCACTGAAGGGCATACAATGATAAATAATTTAAAGTATCTTCTTCCACTCAAGAAGCCCACTCTTAGGTTGGGAAAAGTAGACATATATGTATGAAATATATGCTAACTCCTAAAGGAAATATACAGATAATAAATTCTGTGGTAGCTGACAAGAAGAAGAGATCAGTATAGAATGGAAGAGAGTAAGCATAAGGTGATAGAAGGTAGAACAGAGTGGAGATATTGTTGGGAAAAATTAGGATGTGTGAAAGAGGGATGAGTATATTGAAAGGTTTGGTTGAAGGAAAGAAAGAAGTGTTTAGGTATATTTTTCAAATAAGTGGTAATGCTGAAAGTAAGATGTATGCTTCTTTTCATTCTGTAGGTTCCATCTATTGATACAAGTTATCATGTTTTTCTATAGAAAAAAAATGTGGTCTTTAATTGAGAAAAAATGGGAATGGCCCAATATAAAGCGAAGCACAAGCAGCTTTCCAGAGGACTGTGGCTGTGAACAGCTTTAAGGTTCTGATTACATAGTATAATGAACTCTCTATTTATTCAGCAGTAAATTGAAGCAAAATATTAACAGAAACTAAAGTACAACATTCACAATCTTATAACATAACAAGTTATCACTAAAGTGGCCATATAGTTTTTTCACCAAAGTAGCCACATAGTTATAAACAAAAGATATCATTTGGTAAGCCCTTAACTCAATAATCCTTAAGGAGCAAGCCTCCTTAAGAGACACAAAGCACATAGGTCAAAGTTCTCCACCCCTAGGTCACAGTTAATCACCATCTTCTCAGTCAGCTTTAAGTACCCAAGAAGAGGTCTTTTCATCTTGACTGAAGACTGACTCAGCTTCCATAGTTCCTCTTCCATGGTCCCAGCTTCTGCCTGAATCTACCCAAGTGTCACCTGGATTCAAAGGTAGGCAATTCTCAGCTCCTCATCCAGTTCCCATTCCATACTGAAGCTCACGATGTCCAGTCCACCTAAAGTCCTTCACAGTTTTTGTTATTGGGAAAACAAAGCTTAACAGAGCCAAAACAACATTCATATGCATTACCAGCACCATCATAAATTCACTATCTGCCTGTGAAATCAACACAGTTCCACATACATGTTCTGAGAACTCAACACAAATCATCAGTACAGTCCCAGGGCCTCTGAATACCTCCTGCAGGACTTCTGTAAACAGACAAGAAAATCTTCTTTCAGGGCTTCCAGTAAAGTCCAAGGGCTTCTCTACAAAGTATCACAAATACAAATCAACACAAACAGAACAGAGTGTCTGGCCACCACAAAATTCCCCTTCTCAATTATGCAACCACAAGTGCTCTCTTCTGAGTTCTGCTCTTTCCTAGCTTGGGCTTCTCCTTATATATAGTCATTAGCTCCTCCCTATTCAGCCCCTTCCTGTTGTATCAGCGAGTTCCTCCCACTGTGGGGCTCACAAGTTCTTTTTCTTAACAAAAACTTGATAAAATCAGGGCAAGGCTCAAAGAAACTTGAACTCAAACAAGGTGCTAAATACTTAAGTAGCTGAAACAAGGCACTAAGTGATTCTTTGCTTGCCATTACACCCAAAGTCATTGATTTGGAATTATTCTGAGTCAGTGGTCCAGAGTATTATCACCTTAAACAATACCTATACAGGCATTATAAACAGACATTATAATATACATAGACAGGAATTTCAACTCAGTTCAGACAATGTGATTTAAATGACTGCTCTATGGAAGAAAATGTGCAAACAGAAAAAGGAAAATCAATCCCTAACTTTAAGTAGCTTACCTTCTTCTGGAGGGATGTAAAGTGAACACATTTTTGAAAAAAAAAAACAAGAGTATTTGAAAAGGGTAGAGGACACTAGCAACTGAGGAAATCAAAAAAAGCCTTCTCATAAATAGCAGCATCTGAGTAGAGTATTAATAGAAACTAGGAATTCTAAAAGAAAGAAATGAGAAGAAAATAGAAGGTCAAGTTTGAAAAATGGTCAGTGGGCCAATTTGGTTGGCATATATAATGCATAAAAGAGAATAACATAATATAAATCTATAAAAGTAGGTGGGACCAATGTTGTAAGTGGTCAGGCTAAGTTTGCATTTTATACTAGAGGCCATAGGGAAGCACTAAAGATTTGGGGAGCAAGAAAAATGATATGGCTTCAACTATGTCTTAAGGATATTAATTTGGAGTAGAAACCATATGATTATCTCAGTAGATACAGAAAAGGCTTTTGACAAAATACAACACTCATTCCTATTAAAAACACTAGAAAGTATAGGAATAAATGTGATCTTCCTTAAAATAATAAGTAGCATCTATCTAAAACAATAAAGGATTATAATAATTGGGGGTAAGTTAGAAGTATTTCCAATAAGGTCAGGGGTGAAACAAGGATGTCTATTATCACCCCTCTTATTCAATTTTGTACTAGAAATATTAGCTGTAGCAATAAGAGAGGAAAAAGAAATTGAAGTAATCACATTAGGCAAAGAAGAGACGAAGCTATCACTCTTTGCCAATGACATTATGATATACTTAGAGAATCCTAGAGAATCAGTAAAAAAAACTACTTGAGATAAGAAATACATTTAGCAAAGTTGCAGGACATAAAATAAACCCACATAAATCCTCGGCATTCCTATATATTTCTAACAAAACCCAGCAACAAGAGAGAGAAACAGAAATTCCATTTAAAGTTACAGTAGACATTATAAAATATCTGGGAATCTACCTGCTGAAACAAAACCAGGACCTATAGGAACACAATTACAAAACACTTTTCACACAAATAAAGTCAGGTCTAACTAAATGGAAAAATATCAGTTGCTCATGGCTAGGTTGAGGTAATATAAAAAAAATGATAATTTTACCTAAATTAATTTACATTTAGTGCCATACCAATCAATCCACCAAAAAATTTATTTTATAGAGCTAGAAAAAATTGTAAAAAAAATTCATTTGGAAGGGCAAAAGGCCCAGAATATCAAAGGAATTAATGAAAAGAAACATTAGGGAAGGTGGCCCAGCCATACCAGATTTTAATTTGTATTATAAAACAGGAGTCATTAAAACTACTTGGTACTGACTGAGGAATAGAATAGTGGATCAAGACACAACAGTCAATGACTCTAGTAATCTACTGTTTGATAAACACAAAGACCCCAGCTTCTGGAATAACAACTGACTATTTAACAAAAATTGTTGGGAAAACTGGAAAATAGTATGGAAAAAACTGGGCTCAAACTTATATCATACCTTATACCATATACCAAAATCAAGTCTAAATGGGTGGATGATCAAGATGTAAAGGATGAGACTATAAGCAATCTGGGAGAGCAAGGAATAGTTCACCTGTCAGATTTATGGAGAAGGAAAGGTTTTATGACCAAACAAGTGTTGCAGAGAATTATGAAATGCAAAATGTATAATTTTGATTACATTAAATTGAAAAGTTTCCATACAGAAGATGGTGTAGTAGGACCTCTGTGATTCTAGCTCTCACCTCCTCCAATTCATGTAAAAGGTGACTCTGAACAAACTTTGGAGCTACAGAACCCACAAAATGACACAGAGAAGCTAACCTCTCACTGAGGACAGCCCAGCAGGCCAGCAGGAATAGGCCAGAGCAGCACTCTGGGAGCTGAGCCCAGCTCCATGCCAAGGTTTAGCCTCAGGGTAGGCCTGACTAACCACCAGCTGGAGGGACTCCAAATCATCAGCAGCTGTGGTGGTGCAGAATTATTAACACATAGATACTAAGGACAAAGTGAGAGGTAGTGCAGTATGGACTTTGGGACCCAGTAGTTGGGAGTGCATTGTCTGTTGGCCCCGGGGAGAGAAGCCACTGAAGGCTGTGGCAAAGCCGCTGCCAGGTGTCAGCTTCAGCTCCTGGCCTGCAGAGTGTAGGGGGACAAAGTGACCAGTCTGAGGGGTATTCGCTCTTGCTTTAACCTGCTTGGATCTGGATAGTGGTTTAGGATGGAGGTCCTGGGGTGTGTGACCAGCTTGCCAGAGCATGTGGAGGCTTCAGAGAGGGCACCCAAATAATACTTCTGGCAGCTGAGAAAACCCCAGCATTTGGAATGAAGCTCCCCTGTCTGGTAGCAGAGTCCTACTGTGGCAAAAAGCCCAATAGTCAAGCAATTGAGTGGCAACATGACCAGGCAAAGGAACCAAAGGAAACAGAAGAATCCAACATTAGACTCCTATTTTGGGGACAAAAAGGAGCAAAGCATGGAACAGGAGGAAGACAGTGAAGTCAGAACTCCTGCACCAAAAGCTTCAAAGGAAAATACGAGCTGGTTACAGGCCATAGAGGACCTTAAGAAGCAGATAAAAGAAGTGGAGGAAAAATTGGGAAGAGAAATGAGAACGATGCAAGAAAATTATGAAATGAGAGTCAACAGCCTAACTGAGAAAAATCACACCTTAAAAAACAGACTAACTCAAATGGCAAAAGAGGCTCAAAAAGGCAATGAGGAGAAGAATGCCTTAAAAAGCTGAATTTGCCAAATGGAAAAAGAATCTCAAAAGCTCACTGAGGAGAATCATTTCTTCAGAATTAGATTGGAGCAAATGGAAGCTAATGACTTTATGAGAAATCAAGATGCTGTTAAACAGACCCAAACACATGAAAGAATAGAAGGCAATGTGAAATATCTCATGGGAAAAACCACTGATCTGGAAAATAGCATTCTTGATGAAAAAACCAGGGTTGAATAGAAAATTTGACATTCAGATACAAGAAGCAAGAGAAGCATGAGAAGGTAAACAGGGAAAAGAAATCATAAGGAACTTTTCAAAGTTGAACTATTAACATTCCTACATGGAAAAAACAGTAATTGTAGCTGATGAAACTTTCGTCAGTATGAAAATAGTTGAAGGGCATATATATGTCTATATATGGGCAAATTGAATACATATATGAATGTGTGTACATATGTTGACAGTTATACATAGAGGGCACAGGACCAATTTAACAGGAAGGGATGATACTTAAAAAGTGAAATTAAGAGGTGAGAGAGGTATATAATGAGAGGAGATGGGGAGAGACAGAATGGGATAAACTATCTCATAAAGAAGAGGCAAGGGAAAATGGTTACAATGGAGGAGAAGAATAGGAAGGCAAAACGGTATGGGTGCACCTTATTCTCATTGAATTTGGCTTGAGGAGGGAATGAAATACACACTAAATAGGATATTTCACCCTACAGGAGAGTAGGGAGGAAGGTGATCAGAGTGGGGATGAGGTAAGAGAGGGCAGGCTGTGGGGGGAGGGAAGTTGGAAGCATCCACTTTTGAAAAGGGATGGGATCAAAGTAGAGAATAGAACAAGTGGGAGGTGGGATAGGAGGGAGGGAAATACAGTCAGTCTTTTACAATATATCTACTATGTTATTGTTTTGCATTAACTACACATGTACAACCTATACTGAACTGCTTATCTTCCCAGTAAGGGTGGGTGACAAGGGAGGAAGGGAATGAATGTGGAATTCAAAGTTTTAAAATCAAATGTTTAAATATATATGCAATTGTTTTTAAATTTAAAAAAAGAAAAAACAGTGTAAAACAAATTTTTTTAATTAAAAAATTTAAAAAAAGAAAAGTTTCCAAACAAATAAAGCCAATAAGCAAGATTAAGAGGGAAGCAGAAAATTGGGAAAGAATTTTTACAACTGATAAAGGTCTCATTTCTAAAATATACAGAGAACTGAGTCAAATCTATAAGAATACAAGTCATTCCCCAATTGATAAATGGCCAAAGGATATGAACAGGCACTTTCAGAGAAAGAAATTAAAGATATTTATAAACATACAAAAAAAATGCTCCATTGATTAGAGAAATGCAAATCAAAACAACTCTGAGGTACCACACCTTGCCGTTCAGATTGTCTAAGAAAACAAAATAGGAAAATGATAAATACTGGAGAGGATGTGAAAAAATTGGAACACTAATGCATTTTTGGTGGAGTTGTAAACTGATTAAACCATTCTGGAGATCAATCTGGTACTATGACCAAAGGGCTATGAAAAAGTGCCTACCCTTTCACTCAGCAATACCACTCCTAGGGCTGTATCCCAAAGATATCATAGAAGTGGAAAAACAACCCATATGTACAAAAATATTTTTAGCAGCTCTTTTTGTGGTGGCAAAGAATTGGAAATCAAGAGGATGCCCATCAACTGGGGAATGGCTAAACAAGTTGTGGTATATGAATGCAATGGAATATTATAGTTCTATAAGAAATGGGGAGCAGATGGACTTCATAATAATCTGGAGAGACTTATATAAACTAATGCTGAGTGAGGAGAGCAGAACCAGGAGAACTTTGTACACAATTACAGAGACATTGCATGTTTGAGAACTAACTTTGATAGACTAGCTCCTCTCATCAATACAGGGTGATAAGACAATTCCAAAAGACTCCTGATAGAAAGGGATATCGACATTCAGAGAAAGAACTACAGAGGTTGAATGCAGATTGAAGCAAACTACTTGCTTTCTCTCTTTTTTTTTGTTTTGCTTTGTTTCTTCTTTCTCATTGTTCACTCCATTGATTATAATCCTTGTTTACAACTTGACTAATCTTTAATGGGAAGGTATTTGTAGATCTTATATTTGATTGCATGCCACCAGGATGGGGGGGGGGAGGAGAGGGAAGAGGAGAAATTTTGAAACTCAAGGGATTGTGGAAGTGAATGTTGTAAACTAAAAGTAAACAAATAATTTTTAAAAAAAGAATATTAATTTGGCACCTATGAAGGGTAAAAGAGAGAATGGAGATACTAGAAGCTAGAATAGAAATTAGATTGTTGCAATAGTTTAGGTGAGAGATGATGAGACATGATCTCAAGTGATGTTCGTACAAATAAAGAGAAAACAACAGATATAACAGATAGAAGTTGAATGGACAGGAGTTGTAAGCTGATTGGATACACTGGGTGAGGGATAGTGGAAGTCATAGATGACTCCAAGTTTTCAAACTTCAAGAATAATCAACTAACAAGAAGCACTTATCGAGTTCCAATTATATGTAGGCATTGGACTAGAATGGTAATATCCTCCATATAAGTAAAGAAATTTGTAGGAGGCATGTGTTTAGAGAGAAAAGTAATTAATTTCACTTTGAACACTTTGTGTTTGAGATGCAAATATTAAGGTTCAGGTGGAAATGTCCAGCAGGACCTGGAGTCAAGAAAACCTTGAGTTGAAACTCAGTCCCAAACACTTACTAGCTCTATGTGACTCTGGGCAAGTCACTTACCTTATGTTTGCCTTGCTTTCCTCAACTATCACAAGAGGATAATAACATCAATAACCTTGCAGGGTTGTTATAACAATTAAATGAGATAATATTTACATAGCACTTAGCAAGTGTGTGGCACATAGTCAGTGCTATATAAATACTTGCTTATTCCTCCCTCCTCCCTGTCAGATCACAACGCAAAAGGCATTCATATTTTATATCTAATTTATAAGAAAGTTATTTATTTGTTATTGAAAAGATATGTTGCTGTATTCTTATGGTAGGGTTTTAAACTTCCCTGTCTTGATCCTCAGTTTTCAGGGTTTCTTTCCGGCAAACAAACCACCTTGTTGCAGATGATCAGAATACAATGAATATAACTCATCTCCTGAACAGTGTATGATAACATCAGGCCAAACTTCTGCTTTAGGGAAGGGTAGATAATTTTTGTATGTATTTATTTTTAATATATATAAAATATAACAATTAATATATTAATATATAATAATATATATTAACATATAATTTATATATATATATATATATATTGGGTGAAGATACTTCACCCAAACTTTTTTTTTCTTGCTCTTGCTAATAAAGTCATTTAAAAAATGCCCATCTACATTCAAGCAATGTACCAGGCACAGTACTAAATGGGAATTCAATCCAGAAGGGACCTTAGATCTATCATTTAATTGAATTAAAGTACAGAGAAATGACTTCACTAAAATTATCCAATTACTAAGTAACAAACCTTGGATTTAAAACCATATCCTTCAATTCAAAATCTAGCATATTTTTCTATTTCATTGTACATTTTTTTTTGCCCCTTAATATCAACAGCAAGTGAATCATGAAACAAGGAGGTACATGCTTGCTAAAGGTGTTTGCCAGCATCATGGAGGATGTACTGTACCAAGTTGAAACAGGAAAGATATTCCTAATGGCATAAAAGTCCTACAGATATTTGGGGAAGAGAAGTTCCAGATAACATTGTGCTGTCTTCTTTGCTGAATATTATTTACGTTTTGCCCACTAACCACAGGGGTCCCTCAAAACTCAATCCTGAGCCCTCTTCTCTCCTCCCTCTATTCTATTTCACTTTGTGATCTCACTAGCTCCCATGGTTTCTTTTTTTTTAATTTTTTAAATTTAAATGCTTTATTAACTGCTGATTTACATCATTCGTTTCTGCCAGGTTTTGAGTTACAAATTTTCTCCCCGTTTTACCCCCACCCATCCCCCCAAAACAGCAGTCCCACAGGATATCCCCACCTCCAATCTGCTCTCCCCCATATTTTCTCCCATACCCGTTTCAACTTTTACAGTGGATCTCTATGCCTCAGGGCCTGTATATCTTTTTTCTTAATTACATGTAAGATGGTATTAATAATAGTATATATATATATATATGTATACACACACACACACACATATATATATATATATATATTTGAATATTTGATTTTAAGACTTTCAATTCCAGATTCATTCCCTTCCCCCCCCTGCCACCCATCCCCACTGGGGGGACAAGCAGTTCAGTATAGGTTGTACATGTGTGGCTAATGCAAAGTAATAACATAGTAGATGCATTGTAAAAGACTGACTATATTTCCCTCCCTCCTATCCCACCTCACACTTGTTCTATTCTCTACTTTGATCCTGTCCCTTTTCAAAAGTGGATGCTTCCAACTTCCCTCCCCCCCAGCCTGCCCTCCCTTCCATCATCCCCCCTCACATCCCCTTCCCCCCCTATTCTCCTGGAGGGTGAGATCCCCTCCCTTCTCAAGCCAGATTCAATAGGAATAAGGTTGACCTATTCTCTTTTGCCTTCCTATTCTTCCCCTCCATTGTAACCATTTTCCCTTGCCTCTCAGAAGTATGAGATAGTTTGCCCCACTCTGTCTCTCCCCATCTCCTCTCATTATATTCCTCTCACCTCTTAATTTCACCTTTTAAGTATCATCCCTTCCTGTTAAATTGGTCCTGTACCCTCTATCTATGTATACCTGTAAATGTATATATACACATTCACATATGTATTCATATGCCCGCATACCCTCCTATAAAGACGAAGCACGACCTTCCCGCGGCTCCCATGGTTTCTATTATAATCTCTATACAGATAACTTTCATGTCCAATTATAATCATTCTTGTGACCTTCATCTTCATACTTCCAGCTGCCTATTGAGCATCCCAAACTGGATGTCCCATAGACATCTTAAACTCAATATGTCAAAAACTGAATTTTTCCCAAAAATTATTTTTCCCAAAAAACTCTTTACCTTTTTCTTAGGGTCCCTCTTATGGTTGAGAGTATCACCATCTTCTCAGTCACCCAGGAACATAACTAAGGTATCATTCTCAAATCCTCCTTCTCTCTCATCACACCATATTCAATCAATTGTCGTCATGTTGTTTCTGCATTTCTTACATGGATATGCTCCCTTCTTTACCCTTACACTGTACCATTCTGGTACAGGTTCTCATCACCTCACACTTGGATTATTTAAATAGTCTTCTGAGTGGTCTCCCAACCTCAAATATTTCTTCACTGTAATTATCTTTCATATCAATCTTCCTAAAATTTAGTTCTCACCACATCACCCTTCTATTCAATCCACTCCAGTGCTTCCCCATTGTCTGCAAGATCAAATTATAAATCCTCTAGCTTTTAAAGTTCTTTAAAATATAGCCTCTTCATATCTTTTCAATCTTTTATGACTTACTCACCTCTAAGTACTCTTACCAGGCCTCCTTACTCTTCCTCCCATATTACACTTTTCTGAGTTTTTTGATTGGATATCTCCCATGTCTGGAACTCTCTTCCTCCTCATTTCTGCCTTCTACCTTCTCTGGTTTCATTCAAGCTAAAGTGAGCTTTTCTTTGGCTAAAGTCCTATCCTCTATAAGAAACCTTTCCAGTCTTCCTTTCCTCCAAAATTACCTCTCAATTTATCCTGTATCTATCTTGTTTCTACATAGTTGTTTGTATGAATTTGATTCTTGACTCTACATTTTACTATTCTGTGACATTGAAAAACTCACTTAACCTCTTTGGTCATCGGTTTCCTCAACTTCAAAATGAATACTTTAAAATAGTTTAAAGTATTCACTTCTAATTGTATTATCTTACTTCCAGAATGGAAGGCTTTATATTTCTCCCAAAACCAACCATTCTTCTGCACCTTGCTATTTTTGTCGATGGCTATCTGACTTCATCCGACTTTTCTATATTGGATTAATTAGTTACACATTACTCAACTTCAGGCATTTTACATTCATTCCAGCCAAAATGGCTTCTTGCTCTTTTCTACTCATAACATTCCATCTCCATGCCTTTGTGTGGGCTGTTGTCCATGCTTGGAATGCTCTCCCTCCTCATTGCCATCTCTTAGAATCACTAGCTTCCTTCAAAGCTGAGCTCAAGTGCTGCTGCCTATATCACACCTTGTATAATACCTCAGTTTTTTCATATTCTCCCCATCCTAAATTACTTTTCATTTATCTCTATATGTACATACACTTTCCACCAACAGAATTTAAACTTTGGCCCAATTATTCCACTACTAGGCCTATTCTCAAAAGGCATTGATTGACTTCTCTGACAAACTATGAGCTCTTTGAAAGTCAGGATTGTTTCATTCTCTTTTTTTCCTTTTTAAACCTAGCACCTATCATGTTTGGCACATACATGCCTAATATATTCTTGTTAATTGATCGTTTGCTGATGTGGGAGGAGGAAAGAATATAAATGCCACAATGAGATTGTTATATTTTGGTCTTTCTATTCCCAACACTTAACATAGTTTATTTCACAGAATAGATACTTTTTGAATGACTGAATGAATGGGCACTTTTCTTTTCATCTTAATAAAATTCAAAATCTATGTTAAAAAAAAAAAGAACAAAGATAATTCATACATAGCCTCAGATCTACTTCCAGCTCTCAGAAAGGCCTAAGTTCCATGAAATGAAAAGAAAGGTCAGTCAGTGACCCAACAGTCCACAGGGAGGAAGGAAGATGCACTGGTTTGGGCAGAGGTACTTAATAGAATTTAGTTATTAACATTCCCCATGAGACTATAAAGACAGATGCTGCTGAAATCCTGCAGATTGTGTCCTTGATATACAAGACCTGTAAACTAATGTTCACTATAAACAACTCTCAACTTTATGAACAGCTGTGTCCCAAAAGTTTTTGTTTTGTTTCTTTGTTTTTGGCATTAGAAACACATTTGCTCACAGAAACAATATCATACATGAAGTTTCAGTTCCTAGGTCAATTTAATCTCCAAAATTAAAAGACTGGTCCCAAATATAAAAAGAAGCATATCTCAGACTCACAGAATCTCAAAGTTGGAAATACCCTCAGCTTACCTAATTTAATCAAGAACCCAATATAATTCCATTTTACAAAATATCTGAAAAGTACTAACCTATCTACCCTTTGGTTAAAGGCCTCCAATGGAGAACCACCTGTCTCATGATAGCCTATTTCACTTTGAGAGGGATCTACTTGTTAGATAACTTTGATTCACATTAACCCTAATTCTGCCCTTTGGGGTTAATCAGAAGAAACCTAATCCCTCTTACATAAGAGTCTTTCAAATACTTAGACATTGATCGCATTCTTAAAAGTCTTCTGTCTTCTCTTCTTCTGACTAAGCATTTCTAGTTCTTAAGGGGCTTTCCAGGTGATATGATCTCTAGGCCTTCACCTAACTACTATTCTTGTGACATTCTCTAGTTTATCAACATCCTTTCTAAACTGTGGTTCCCACAACTAAACATAAGGTAGCCATTGGATACAGTGATACTTTCCCTTCAGAATACAGCACGACTATGCTTCTCAAAGCAGCTGAAGATCAAATTAAAATTTTCAGCTGTCATATCATACTGTTGTTTGATGCGCATTGACTTTTTAGTCCACAAAAAAGCTTCAGATCATTTTTAGACAAACTACTAGCTGAACATACCTCCCCATCTTATATATTGAAGTTGATTTTTTTGAGCTCAAGTATGAGAATTGACATTTATCCCTGTTAAATTTCATCTTAGATTCAGTACAATGCTATAGTCTTGTATGGTTTTTTTGAAATTTTACAATTAAGCAATGTCTTAGTTATTTTTCCTAAATGAAATGTATTTGTAAAGTCCTTTTCACATCTTAAAAATCTATAAATACTAGCTATTATTAGCTGAAGAACATCAGTAGCAAAAAAAAAATATTTATTTGTTTTACCTTTTTTAAAAAAGTATTATGTATTCATTTTTAACTTTTTTAAATTGAGGTTCTGAATTCTCTCCTCTCTCACTTCTTTACCATCTGTTGAGAAGGCATGAAATGTAAAATCATGCAAAATGGTATGTTTTACTTTTTCAAAGTTCTTTCTATATTTTATCTCATTTGCTCCTATAATAATAGCTAACATTTACATAGTACTTTAAGGAAATATTTTATATATCTATCATCCTGTGAGGCAAATACGATAGGCATTATTATCTCCATTTTAAGGAGAGTCTAACAGATTGGGAGGTGTCGAGTGACCTATTCATGGTCACATAACTTATAAGTGTCCAGAGGGGATTTGAATTAGGTCTTCCAGATTTCAAGTCCAGAATTCTATCCATTATACGTCTCTGTTTCTCATTTGTACTGTGCATAAAATTATGTCATCTATGTCTTAGTTCAAGTTCCTGATAAGAATACTAACCAGCAATTTCAAGAACCGATAATGCTAGTCTTAGTTTTAGTTCTTAAGAATGAAATCAGCTTTCTTTTATCTCCCTTTCTGTACTACTCTTCTCTCTTTATTTTCCTTTTCCAAGGATATTTGCGCCCTTATGTAATCCTAAGCCTCTTCATGACAGAAGTGGCCTATCCTATGCTCCAAAATTATTTCTCTCTTGATCCAACCCTGCAAATATTTCTTTCTATCCATTGGGTCTCAGCAAAGTGCTAGAAACATAATAATCTGATTGAAGATTATAGTTAACTAGCTGTGCTGGAAAGATCAGTGGGCTTGGAATAAGATGATGTGGGTGCAAGACCTGAGTTGACCATCTACTAGTTGACTTTTGACAAGTCATTTATTAAGTCTTGATTTCCTCATATGTCAAATGGGGATAAAACATACTCTTTATCTCACAGAGTGCTGTGAGGATTCAATGAGATAATACATGTAAAGGATTTTGTAAACTTTAAAGCCTACATCAGTTCAATCAATTACAAAGATTTGAATAACATAATCATTCTTAAGAAGCTTAAGAGATTCTCAGGTACATTTGCATTTTAAAAGATGATACTTGCTATCTGTACTGTTCATTAAAGTGTAATTAATTCATTAAAGGGTATGACCACATTCAGTGAACACATTGATGTAGTATAGAGGAATTTTGTTATCCATTGGTAAAATATTTTAATGGATAAATTACTTAAAAGGCAGACTGACCCAGTTTGAGAATCTCCCTGAGAATCTTCAACGGTCAGTTCCAACTACAAAGCTATACCTGATTTTCAACTTTTAAAAAATTCTACCTACAGATTTACAAATTCTTGTTACAGGTTTCTTTAAGAAAAGGTATACATAAAAAGTTTGGGATAAGAGCACTACAATTTCTTCAGTGAGGAGGACCTTTATTTACATCTAGAGAAAATCAGGCATAAAAAATCTTTAGGGTTCCCAATATACCCATCTCTAGAAGTTAAAATGTCTATTCTTCAATAGATTAATGAGTGACCATTGGAATGAGCAAGGATGTTCCAACCACTGAATTTCCATTGCTGCCCCAGAAACATCAAAGATGAAAATATCTTGATTCTCCCACTCACCCAATTTATAGGATCATAGATTTTAGTCCTGGAAAGGACCATAGACATCATTTCATCTACCACTTCCTTTCCATTTTATAGATAAGAAGATGTCGGAGGTAAGACATAAACCAAGATCCTCTGAATCCAAGCTAGTACATTCTTCAATATACTGTGATGCCAATAATATTAATAGTAGTGACCCCCATCCTTCGCATCTGTGTGTTGATGGATCTGGAGGCTGCCACTGCTGCTGCTGATCTGGAGTCCCTCTGGCCAGGGGCTGTTCGGCCCGCCCTGGGGCTGGGCTCGGCTCCGGAAGTGCTGTGCTGGCCGGTTCCTGCTGGCCTGCCGGGCTGTCCTCAGCAGGAGAAATATTTAAACCACCAAAAATCAATATAAACTGCACAAATCTTCGTTGTAGCATGCAATGGCAGATACCCGAAAGAGGAGAATTATGGGACACTAACTTTGAATATCAACTTGAAATTCTAAAGTTTTTACAGGTTGCTGACAAGACTATCTTAAAACCAAATGACCCTATAAGAGAAAGAAAATTGGACTTTGGAATTACAGATGGAAAATATACTGTGAAAATAAGAACAAGAAATTTATTTAATAAAAATTGGAGTGAATGGAGTGAGCCCCAAGAATTTGGTGGTCTGGGAAGAAAATAAAATATGTCCAGAGCAATGTAAAATTGAAGAGATACAGGTCATAGAAAAAAAAATCAAACTGCCCATAAAGGAAACAAGATATTTCAGTGGATAATGTTCTCAGAAATTTCTTTTCTGATCTTTTTTCTTATTTCATTTTTTTTTTCTCTTCCAAATAATGTTATAGTAACACACAAGGAGGAACATGCTGGCAAATGTTTAACAGCTGCTCTTGGGGGGAAAATAATGTAATCAAGACATACTTTTAAGTTAAATCTGCATTATTAACATTTTCTTCATTACTTTCTAAAGTCTAGACAACCAATAAAACAATAAATCAGCAAAAAAATAGTCGTGACCCCCATTATCATTCTTCTTCTATCATGCCAGGCATAGAGAACCCAAGGGCATTGGTAGCCTTCATTATTTTTTGTCTGGGCTATATTACATGAGTGTCATATATGTAAGCATTATGTAATCTTGCTGGAGTTTCCAGTGAAAGTCTGCTTATCATCATACTGTGATTCAAGGGTGTTTTGAAGTATATATGCAAAAATAAAAACACCCCAGCAGGTTTTTTAAAAGTCATAGGTTTGTCTTTATGCAAAATAGTATATTTCCCTTCAATATAATTCTTTGTTATAGTAAAATACTATCATGCTGCTTATTTAGAATGCAGTATATATATAGAAAACATAGAGACTAGTCATCCAAACTACAACATTCTATATACTCTGACCAACACATCCTGGCTGGTGCTACTCAACCCCTGATGCTGAGAGAGGCCTTCACTGTCAAGCAGTTGGACATCTGGACTGCTTTGGGCAGTTCACTAAAAGCTTTCACACCCATTGAGACTTTTCATAGCTAAACTCTACCAGTATTAGGAAGCTCTGGTTACACACTTGCCTTTCTAAAATAAGTCTTCTTTGCCACTGACACTTTGTATCTTGCTGATAATTTATATTTGCATCAGAATCACAAAATAAAATCTAGAACAAATATCCTCTTTCCTTCTCTTGACTTTCTCCCTACTCCAATTCTTCCTGTATGCCAAAACAAAAATAATAACAAAAAAGCTTTCAAATGATCCCCATTGCCCATAGAATGAAGTCTGATTTTTTAATATGTCATTCAAGGCCTTCAATCACCTGACCCCAACCCACTTTCTGAGGGTTATTTCCCACTACAACTGGGTCATAGCATGCATGGGTAAAAATAATGCTTAGGAAGGCTGAAAATTAACCAGGGTCCAGGTTATAAAGAGCTTTAAATGCATATAGCATAGGTTATATGTGATCTTAGAGATAATAAGAAACTATTCAAGTTTTATTGAGCAGAGGAGTGACATAAACATCCCTGTACTTAGGGAAATCATTGTGGCAGTCATTGTCCAACTTCCTAGTCTTAGGATCCCCATTATGCTCTTAAAAATTACTCATGACTTCAAAGAGCTTTTGTTTATGCAGTTTATATTTATTTATGTTTACCCTATTAGAAATTTAAAACTCTTCATTTTGAAAATATTTATTCATTTCTCTTAAAATAATAATAGTAAGCCCATTACATATTAATATAAATAACATTTTTATGGAACATAATATTATCCAAAACAAATTAATGAGTATCATTGTTTTACTTTTTTTTTGCAAATTTCTTTAATGTCTAGCTTAATAGAAGACAGATGGATTCTCATATTTACTTCTGTATCCAATCTGTTGAGATGTGTTGTTTTGGTTGAAGTATGTGAAGGAAATCTGGTGTCACACAAATACATAGTTGGAAAAGGGAGGAGTATTAAATAGACAAGCAATGAAATAGTGTTATTATGAACATAGTTTTGACCATGAGATTCTTGATCCCCTAGAAGGGTTTTGATTTTCCAGGAGTCTATGGACTATATTTTGAGAAACATTGCGTTAGAATATAAATTGGAGACTTGAGGCAGGGAAAAAAATTAGAAGTCTGTTGCAACTGACTTATCATGGTAGCCATGTGAGTAGAGAGAAAGGGAAAGATGTTATAGAGGTAGGATAAAGAATAATAAACAACTTACTGCATTGTGGTTTCTCAAAAGATATTTGTTGAAAAATGAATGCAGACTAGAAAGTAGTGATCTTTAGAGGCCTTCTCTCTACAAGACTTTACCTTCAGATGTCTTTCTGTCTTTATTTCTTGTCTATGTCCAGGTAAGTTATCCTTCGGGAAGCTACTTATACAAACATATCAAAACTCAAACATCGATCAGTGTGTCTACTAATAAGCAGAACACATTGTGGTGAAATGGAAATTAGGGCTCTACTTCTATCTCTATCATTAACTAGCCATGAGGTCTTAAGGGTCTTCATGTTCTGGACCTCAGTTTCCTCACTTGTTAAATAAGGCCCTAGGTAATAAGGAAAATTCCTTCTAGCTCTAATAGTTTACATGTAAATAGAAAACTATGGCTAACAGAGGAAAGTAAGTATATTTCTATATACTAGATATTGTTATTGTGCTTTAGGTTTCAAGTCCAAATGAAGTATATAAGCTTCTCTGTACACTTTGCCCTTAGTCACATCATAAGCTGTCAAAAATGTTGGTCAATATTTTACATTATTGTAAGAGAAGGGGTAACAATGTGTATCACCTTTTACTATGTAACATGATTAACTTTACTCTTTCAGGGCCAGGCCTGTTACATTTACCATCCCCCTTCTCCTTTAACTAATGTGAAGGGTTTAAGGAGTTGCTTTTCCACACCATAACCTGGAACCCCAACCAGTTGTGTTATCTTCATTTTTAGGGACCTAATGGCTAGCACTGCAGTTCTGTTTAACTAATTAATAACTACTAGCTTTAACAAAGGAATATATACTTCAAAGACAAAACAGGAACAAAGAATGAAAAAAAATTCTTTAAAAACCTCAGAGGCATATACCCCCCTCCTCCCACCTACAACCCTTGGGAACGAGGAGGCAAGGGTAGATGAGGCTCACAATTTAGCACAATTCTTACATATTACTGATTCTAGCAAGTACAAGTTTAAAGTTGACATCAATGCCCCAGGTCTCCTTGGGTCCTTGTAAAGGTAATATAATTTGAATTTGAAGACCCTTTTTGTATTGGCAAAGTAGCAGGTACTTAGCACTTAGTAACTGATCAAGCCTTTATTGGGGAAACAGAAGGTATGAATTCCTATCTCCTGTTTCGTAACAGGAAGTAGCTAATGCTGTGTATATAAGAAAAGCCCCAGAAAGGCATAGTCAGAATTTCTTCAGACAAGAATCTGGTGGCAGAGCAGCTACAGAAGAGAAAATCAAGAACTGAGCAAGAATTTCCTGAGAACTTTTGGTGGTGGAGCTTCTTCTGAACAGGAGCCCAGGAGGCCCCTCCAGGCTGGATAAGGTGATTCTGATTGTTTAAACAAGCTGCAGAAGACTGAGAAAGCATGAAAAGGATGCAGGGAATTTTTCTGTTTGTGGCTTGGTTGAGCTTTGAATTCCCGAGGAGCAGAAATTGTGAAGGATTTGAGATGGACTGGACCCTGTAAACTTCAGTGTGAAGCAGGACCTACCCAGAGAGCTGGTCAAGGAACTGGGAACTGTCTGCCATTGAACCCAGCTGACAGTCTGGTGAATCCAGGTAGAATCTGGGACCATGGAAGGCAATCCAGGGAATCTGAGAACCAGCCCCAAGTTAAGATGAAAAGACCTCTCCGTGAGTACTGAGTAATGATGAAATGGTAGTTTACTAGTGACCTAGGGGTGGAGGGTTTGTGTATTTTCTTAGGATTGTACTTAGTGATTAAGGATACTTAGTGATTGATTGCTGAATAAGTGACTGATTTGAGTTAATTTAATGTGCCCCATGAGTGGAAGACTTTGACTATCTACTTTGAGATGATTATTCTTTGTTCTACATATCGTGACCACTTTAGTGAAAACTATGTGGCCATCTTAATGATAAGCTGTTGTGAATACTATATTGTCATTTTCTGTGATCAGTTGTAATATTGTGAATGCTATATCTTGATTTTCTGTGAATGTTTTACTTTGATTTGTTATGGAATAAATAGTGTTCACTATACTGTGTAATCAGAACCTTAAAAGCTGTTCACAGTAGCAGTCCTCTGGAAAGCTGCTTGTGCATGGCATTACAGACCTAGAGGGCCCTCAAGTGCCCTCTTTAGCAACTCAGAGCCCTGCACACCTGACAATGTGGGAACTGTGATTACTCAGCAGCCATGAACACCCCATACTCCACTGAGACCCAGTTTCCTAGCACTCCCCTGATGAAAACCTGAGCTCTTTGGACCACTTCTCACCCATTGACACCAATCCAGGCAGGGGATTATGACACAGAAACTGGAAGACCCACTCACCTTTTCACTTGAACTAGCCCTAAAATTTGATAGAATATTTATGAGGGGAATATGGCTCTGGAATGTTATACTGTCTTAAAAAGAAACAGACGACATAAGAAGAAAATGAGAATATAAAAGTAGTGTAGAATGAATAAATATACTGAAGTGAAAAAAGCTAGGAACCACGGTGGGAGGGGGAGAAGCATGGTAGAGAAAATATGTGTGGAAATCAATGCAGGAAAATTATAAAAACAATATATTCACCAAAGCATATTAGGACCTTCTACTAAGCATATATTCCTCTGCAACTTGAGATTACTGAGACAGAAAGAAAAAAGAGATGAAAAGATCACAAGCTTGTCCTGGAGATAACAACATAGTAGGAATAGGAAACTTTAATCATCCATTGATCTACTGAGTTCTCTCTTGACCAAAAGCAGAGCAGTTAACAGTTTCTTGATGTAACTAAATAATTATCCTATCCTACACAAGGGTATTTATAATTTGGACCTGATATCTACCAACAAAGAAAAGCAGCTTCATAGGTTTTAGGGAAGGTGAGAGGAACTATGTAAGAGTTGATTTGACTGGGATTCCAAACCTGCAGGTGGGAAGAGGCCTGGAGAGTGAAGATACGTGTATGGAATCAAAGTGGTTAGTGAGGCTGTCAAGAAGACGTAAAGTAGAGAATGAAGCAAAGCAGGCCTGGGGTCTGCCTGAAACAGTCATCTAGGTTCAACAGTCACCCACTAGGAAAACAGAGTTCCAGAGAGAATGTTTTGGAAATAAAAGGATAAAAACCAGGGCATGATATTTGGTCTGGTGAAAAGATGACTTGCAAGGCTGTTAAGAGGATGATTAGAGAAGAATATTTAATATAAACAACTTAAGAAGGCAAGCAGTTGTGTGACCTGTGAAAAAGGGAAAAAAAAACCTGATACATTTTTTTTTGTACTCAAAGAAAGGTTGAATGAATATGAAAAGAGAAATGGTTGGGATAAAAGGACCTGAATTTGGAATAAATTGGAATTAAAAGAAAATAGCAAGCAGAAAGGGTTTTTAGTTTAGTACATAGAATGACAATGTTCAAAAGTTATATGAAATCTGAGCTGGAAGATATTGGATAGGAGATAGGAAAAAAATTTATTTGACTTATAAATGTGCATGCCATGCAGAGAAAACATGAAAGTTATTAAATATCTCTGGTCCCCAAATTCTGCTATTGAGGAAAAAAGGTGTTTATGGAAGGTGACGAGAGAATGTGTATGGTTGTGTATGGGTCTGAATGTGTGTGTGTGTTTATCTGAATTGGACATCTACTTTAATCAAGCTTTTGTTTCACTTTCTCTTGAGCCTTAACTAAGCCTGGGTCTACATATTTGAACCTCTAGAGAATGGCTGTGAATATAACCTACTTGCGAATTTAAGCCAGGCAGCTGTGATTCATTTCTCCAATGACATGATTGCCATAGACAAGAGATAAAAATTAGGTACTTCTAATGTGCCACTGTTTCCTGGGAATACACCTGATCCACTGGACCAAAAATTGTGATTGTAATTGCTCCATTACTATAATGGTTTTGGCCTGAAGCACATAGACACAGCCTACATGATGTGTCAATCAAAATAGAGCCCCTTATCTTAGAAATAATAATTCTTCATTCTAATAATCTTTTTAGATGAGGGATTTTTCATTGTATTTCAATATAGTAAGATGGTCTTTTTTATCCTTCAAGTTATTTTATCTCTAAGAGTTTATAACTATATACTCTCAGATGCAGGACCATTTGTATAGTTCCATTGGACCAATATCTGGTTATTATAGTGCTGATTTTACATTCTGAAAAGACATTGTTTGTCTTGATGGAGTTAAGATAATTGGTTGTGATAATTATCCAGCAATATGGAGATCTGATATTTTATTCATCTCCTAGTCTGACCATAAGCCATTATTTAGAAGAAGGATAGAAAGGATGAGGCAAATTTGTTTAATGCTCAATTGTGTCATTTTCTGACAGACAGAAGATCTTTACATTTTAATCCTTGAACCGTGATGCCATCTCTTAAATTAAACTCTGCCCGATGGCCAGATGGGTCTTTGCCCCTGGAGCACAATTGATCACAATAAATGTTTAACAAGAGGAGTGGAGCCACAAACTGAAGTGCTTATTAGCTCAACTTGAAAACAACTCAAACACAGCAATATTGACTATTGCCAGTTTCTGTCCTTTCTCTCCAACTGATTAAAATAAATCTTTCTCTCATTGAATGTTTATGTAACATAGATTACTACAATCTCACCTTCTTTGATATACCTATAAGCACTTCATTCATACTTCTTTTAGGACATATTACATTCAGCCTTATATGAGTATCATTTATACACCTAGTTTTATACTTTTCTTGTCCTTATGTTCCTACCCACAAGTATTCATGAGAACAGAGACTAAAATAATAATTTAAATTGATAGATTTAAAGTTTGCAAAATACTTTATATGCATTCTCTTTGAGACTTATAAATGGGTATTATCATCAACATTTTACAGTTCAATCAATAAATAAGCATTTATTAAGTGTTTACTATGTTCCCAGCACTGTGTAGGGCTCTGGAAATACAAAAAAAAATTGAAACAGCCCTCACATTCAGAATGTGTGTGTATGTGTATATGTATACATACATATGTATATATACATACATATATATTTTTGAGAAAGAAAACATACATATGTTTTACATATGACTCTGTGGACTAAATATGCAAACAAGTAGGGATGAAGGAACCGAGCTTTAGAGAGGTTAGATGACTTGTTGATGGGCACAAAACTAGTAAGTGTTTAAGGCCAGAGTGAAATGAAGGTCTCTCCTCTCCCCAGGTAAGATACTCTTTCTATTAACAAAGGATTCTTAAACTTTTTTGTGTTATGCACCTCTGTGTCATTCTGGTGAAGCCTATGGATCCCTACTCAGAATAATTTTAAATGCATAACATTGAAATATAGTTATAAAAAAAAAGTTTACAGATCTTAGGTTAAGAAACCCTGCAAACCATATAACACCCTACTTTTCCTGGTACCCAACTGGAAGACCTTGCTTTACATATCATAGACAGGTTGTTATTGTTCAGTTGTTTCAGTTGTATCTAACTCTTCATGACCCCATTTAGAGTTTTCTTGGCAAAGATAGTAGAGTGGTTTGTCATTTGTTTCTGTATCTCATTTTACAAATGAGGAAACTGAGGCAGGTGGAGTTAACTGACATTAACTAACACAGCTTGTAAATGTCTAAGGTCAGATTTGAACTCAGGAATATTAGTTTTCCTGACTCTAGTCCCAGCACTCTATCCACTGCCCCATAATAGACAAACATTAATTTTTTAAATGAAAATGAGTTGAATTGGAAGCATAAGATTATATACCATCCCTCTCCCTGTCATACTGCTGAATCTCTGGACTTTGTTACCATGACTGCCTTTTTGCCCTGGAACTTCCCTCCACCATTACAATCCATTTCTCCCATCTATGAAGACTCCTGGGCCCTCCCTTTTATGGATGTGCCCAGGATCGTCACACTTCATTCCTGGCTTGCTCCATCTGTTCTTTTGACTCTCCAGACTGACGCTGTATTTCCATGCAACCTACCTAACCACTGCTTTGCAGCTCCCTTTTGTGGATTTTCCCCCATTAGAATGTAAGCTTCTCAAGGGCAGAAACCATATTACTTTTCACTTTGATTTGTATTACCAACAGTTACACAGTGTCTATACATAGTAAGTGCTAACTAAATACTTGTTGCCAAAAGGGACTTCTTTCATGAAGCCTTCACAGACTAAGGCTATTTGATTACAGTCATCCCATCCATTAGCATAGAGAATAAGGCCCCACGTGTAGCAAGAGATTGTCCCCTAACCTGAAGCATGGGATTGCCTTTGTGTAACTCAAAGGTTATAAGAATAGAATCTGTAGCCTCTTCTTCCCCCATCTCTTTGCAAGGGAGACTTTTGTTTCTGCCAGGAGGGGAAGCAGGAAGTTGAGGCTGGAGGTCACTCTGCTCTCCCTAGAGTGAAGAGGTACAAGGGTAGAATTATGTTTATTTACTCCCTAAATGTTAAAGTCTAGGATTAGGTTAAAACTATTTCTGATTACGATTTCTCATTATTGTGCAGAAAGGGGACAACAAGCTCTATATCCAAAAGTTGACTCGTTCCCAACAAAATACCAGTTCTATAACAAGCACACATAGCCAATAGCAAAGAAACCCATTTATCCAAATTGTCATAAAGAGAAATAAGAGCAGGCATACATAGGCAGATATATACAAGATAACACAGAGTAAAGGAGGTCTCCCTTTAGGAGTGAGGTAACTCAGCTCAACCAAGAGAGAGAAAGTGCCCCAGATCTCACCCAAAGGGAAACTCTCCACAGTCTCTGGCATAGCGTGGAATCATGCCATGACAGAAACTGCCAGCTCTTTTCATGCCTTCCCAAAGTCTTTTTCTTCAGCAATTTCAACTGGGGTTTGCCTCACCCATCTTCTTTCTTGAAGCTGGGAGCCAGAAGTGCCTGAAGCAATTGAAAGGTTGAAGGGTCCCAGAGAAGTGAGGAAGGCTGGAGCTCACTCACTCTGGGCAACTCCTCCTGGATCCTCCAACAAAGCAAAGCATACATCGCCCCCAATGAGGAGAGAGACCAGTACCAATGGGCTTTAGGGCAGAGGCTACCTTAGCAATTTCTGGGCCCTTCAAAATGTGTGATGACTAAAGACACAATGCTGTTTAATATATATGCTTACTGGAAAATAATAAGCATCAACTCCACTGTACATGTTTATAACTCTAGTTTCAAAGCAAAATGTTAATTGGCTTAATAGAATCAAATTCCTCATCTATAAAAAGGGGAGGTTGGGCCAAATAATCTCTAAGTTTCCTTTTAACTTTTATCTTAGGATATTAAAATTTTACCTTCACCTCTCTTTCAACTTGTCTCTGTCTATCTCTCATATAGCTATCATCTTTGGTTCTTTTCTACAATCATTTATGCTTATGTTCTCTCCCTTACCAGACTGGGGTTCCTCAAAGACAGCGACATGTGTTCTTTTTTTCCTTTTTTCTTCCCCCAGATTTTCAAGTTTTGCAGAGTGGGTGGTGAGGAAATGTTGACTAATAGATTGAGAATAAAAGATGCTAGGACTCACTATTCTCATTTCTCAAATGAGGGGATGTGACTACTTGGCCTTCTATATGAAATATTCTCTGATTTAGGTTTTGAAAAAAATGTTCCTCTTAAAATTCATATCCCAAACTACCTTAGGCACATAGTGCATTTTTCCCTTATAAACTTATATTTTCCATATACTGCATTAGGTTAAGAAAAACACCCACACATGCCAATTAGGTAATCACTTTAATTATCAGTGGTTCCTGGTAGTAAGTTGGATGATTAGTTTTCCATTTTTTAATGAATGATTTTTCACAATTGCCATTATACAAAGCACACTGTTTAAAACATTTAAAAGTGAGTCATTTTTGGAAGTAAAACTGAAAATACATGTATTAAAGTGAACAGAGAATCCTTTATTATTTACATGGAAAATTTCTATTTTCACATCTCTGCATTTGACAAGGTTTTAGCTCATGGGGTCCTTATAATCAAGATGATGAGCTCAGGATGCTTCTTATAACATTTCTTCTGTTTCTTTCTATCCCCCTTGGACTTACACATTAGAGCTACTCCAGTACTTTAAACCCTAGGAGACCATCAGGCAATATTCTCTCTCCTGCTACAGTTATCCTACAGTGTAACAAGTTACAGTGGAAGTTCTTTCCTTGGGTTTTCAAAGATTTTCATCTTTGCACAGGAAAATAAATTACTAAAAAATTCAATGATTAACAAAGTTATGACTCTTCCTCAAAACAATCTTAGAATCAGGGAAATAAGGCCAAACGAGTTTATACTGATAAATATTGTATCTGCCTGAAATACTCTTGTCTAGTAGATAAGAATATGAAAAGCTAGTCCAGGTTTTGCTATGGGGACACTTTTAGAGAGGGACAGTTATTTTCAGGAGTATATCCATCATGAAAAATACATGTGTGCCACCATTCTCACAACGTTAATTTTCTTCTCTCTTCTGTGCAGAGTCACAGGGGAGAGTCAGGGACACTACATTCCTCCCTCCTCCCACCCGAGAAGTAATCTGAGGAAAAGTCTGAGCACTCTAAAATCAGTACCATGAAAGCAGAGCCATTTACTCTGCTGCCATTCTCCCTGTTATCTTACTCCTTGGTAGTGAGGAGTGTGTGTGTGTGTGTGTGTGTGTGTGTGTGTGTGCTCACGCACGCATCATGGTTAATTAAAATCATTAACACATTAAGAGCACACACCACTTAACTATGCCACTCTGGTAGTGGTATGTACCATAACTTTCCCCAGTAAGGTCAGGTCACCAACATGATTACAGAGAATGATACTAAAAAAACTTGTAGATGTGATTGTTGAATATTTGTCAATGATCTTTGAAACATCATAAAGAAGAGTAAAGATGTCACAGCCCAGGGGATAGGCCAATGTTCCCATTTTCAAAAGGGAAAGGTACATTCTTCAAGCTGGTGAGACTGACCTCAGTTCCTGACATTCCAAAATGTATTATGGAAAGGAGGCTTTATGCCTACTTAAAAAGGAAAACGATCATAAATGCAGACAATGTGCTTCTGAAATTAACTTGAAGACATAACTAACACATTGGTTGACATATTCAGAATCCAAGAAATTTTGTTCAGTTAGAACAATGGACCAAATTTAGTAAGATGGCGTTAAGTAGAAATAAATGTAAAGCCCTACATATGCGTTTTAAAAAAATCAACCATATAAGATGGGGAAAGTGTAATTAGATAACATGCAAATGATATTTTGTTGCACTACAAGATCTATAATGAGTCAAAGGGTGACATGGCAGTTCAAAAAGCGAATGTGATCTTAAATTGAAATTAATAGAACCATGATGCGCAAAAGAATTGAATTTATATTCCTGCTGTACTGTCTTCTGGTCAGATGATGTATGGGATTCTATATTCAGTCCTAGTTGCCATATTTTAGGAAAGGTTTTGATGTTTTGGTTCAGGTCCAAAAGAGTAATGCTTGTGGTGAAGAAATTAGGAAATCTGTCATAGAAACTATGTCATATAATGAATGGTTGAAAAAGTAACTGGAAACATTTAACTCAGAAAAGAAAGAAAAATATCAGATGGCAAAGTCTTTGAAGGGACCTTGTGTGGAAGAAGAATTAAAATTGCTTTGATGCCTCTCTATTTTTCTCCTGCCTCTCTTTTGTTCTGCCTCTACTCCTACTTTGTGTATCCTCTTATCTTTTTCCTTTTCCCAACCCTATGTATAGTTCTTGTTCCTTGGGTCTGATTCTTGGCCCTGCCCTCATCTCTGTCTAAACCACCCTTTAGTGGATCCTCCACCCTCAGGGCTTTCAGTCCCTATATTCATCCCATAGAAGGAAGACACTCATTTGAGGTGCACCTTTAAATCAGTGGTGCCCTGCTCAGGCTCCTGCTTGTCCTGAGAATAGCAAACCTCCAGGGAAAGGTGAAGGTAATGAAGAGTTAAGCTTTGATTTAAAACAATTGAGATAGGTAGGTAATGATGATTTGCAATTGGTCAATAGGTTTGGGAAGTAAAAAATGGAAATGGAAGAAGAAGCTGTTAGGGTTGGTCCAGTGAATTGAGTAGGTGAATATGTAGGAGAAGAAAATAATTTCAGTTCCTTTTCTTTCCAAACACAAGCCCTGAATTAAAACTTTCATGGCTCACAGCACACTTTGGGAAGCCTGACATAAATAGCAGGTGTGGTGATTTTTATAAACCCACTCAACCACTAGGAAATTTCATGCAGTGAAAACTCAGGAGATGGAGTATTTTTGTTCACAGTCTAACAGTCTAACATTTCCTCACAGTGGAACTACAATAAGCTTTAAATTGACATATCTTCAATGTTAATGCTTTATGATATTGGAATTATGGGGAAATGATTATCATTTTAATAATTTCTTTTATTGGCTTTTTAAACCTTATACTTGCAGTAAAAATGGATACTGGGCTGGATCAATTTGAACTCTGTATTTCATGTTGACCCTTCCTGACATCACCATTTCAGTATCATTGGTAGCTAACATTATTAGTTGTTCAACTCTATCAAACTGGAAATTTCACCTTATTAAAATGCAGTTCCCATGGCAACTACATAGTTCTGTGATTTTTGTTTTTAGAAGCTTCCCAAAGACCCATTACCAATATACAAGTCACACAGCATGTCATATTAATGTGTGTGGTCCTATGCTGCATTTAAACTTAAAAAAGAGGCAAAGTACTTGAATATATGAACATACTCTCCCCACCCCCATGCTTTGACTGAACTAAGGAGTTACGTGTCCAATAGTATGTACTGCCTATAATGGAGCATACTTTTATGTGGTATATGACAACAGAAGGAACATATTTAGAATGCTTGAGTGGGAAGGGAATTTAGAAATCTTCTAGGCCAAATCCCTCACCCTACAAATGAGGAAATGTCATCTAGCGTGTAACCAACACAACAACCATCTTCTCATTTCCTGAGAATAGACACCTTCTGCTTCCTTTTTTCTTTTTTGTTCATAGTTTTGTAGCTCTGGTTACCACTTATTTATTTTCAGCATGCTTGCTTCATTCTTTGGTGAAACCAGGCATCTTTTGTGTAATGTCCATTTAATCTTTATAATCTAGCATTTCATCCCCCTGCTCCCTTTCATTGCTACAACAGAATATTTCTACTTTTTATATTTAAACTTCTCAGGGAACACTTGCATTTAACCACTGGGTCACATGGATTTTACCTCAAGCTTTCAGTGTGGAGAGAATTTGAGACCTGGGTGTGACATTAAGGCCACACAGCAGTCGACTGTAGCAAGAGGACTCCAAATGCCTATCTCCATTCTGTAATTGACTGGAAAATATGAAATGAAGAATTTTAAAAATCCTAATGGCTCCATTTTTATATTCATTAGATAAGTAGTATAACTTAAAGAAGTGGTTTCAAAATAAAATAAAGATGGACCCCTGAAAGCCACATACTGAGGCAGATAGATGGCACAGTGGATAGAGCACTGGACCTACAGTCAGAAGACCTGAGTTAAAGCCTAGCCTCAGACACTTACTAGCAGTGTGACCCTGGACAAGTCACTTAACCTCTGTTTGCCTTAACCCACTTTGAGCAGGAAATAGCAAGCCATTCTAGTATCTTTACCAAGAAAAAGCTATTGGCAGTATGATACATGGAGTAACAAAGAGTTGAAGGAGATTAAACAACAAGCCACATGTTGACATAAAATGACAAATTAACCTAATCTATGTTCTATTGTTTGTTTTCATTTTTGGTAAGTATTTCCCAATGGCATTTTAATCTGGTTTGGGCCGCTCCATACGCCACAGGCACAGAGACAATGGGATGAACTATTGAGCTAGGAAGATCTGGGTTTAAATTCTACATCTGACATAGGTTGCTTGTGTGACACTTAACCACTCTGTGTCCCCAGGTTTGAGTATATGTCTATAAATCAAAGGCAATGGGTCAATCTGCATTAGGTAGAAATTGCACAGGCAATTTCACACTCCATTCATCCCTACTTTTCCCATCTGATTCATTCTTTCCTACCCAAAGTGGAAAGGAAGGAGGCAGAGCTCTTACTCAAATGGTCACTTTCCCAAAACATAGAGTCTGCTTTCCAACAGGGAGGCTTCTAAGCTATAACATGATTGGAGGGAAAACCTGGGCTCAATAATTATCCTGTGGGACTAACACTTGAATCCGGGCAGGGGATCTTGCACAGAAGAAGGAGGAAGAGAGTAAGAATATGGATATGGATAGCTGTGTTTGTGTTGGAAACCAGATAGAAAATCGGTTAATAATCTCACCTTATGGCTAGACCGTGGCCCCAACTTTGGAGACTAAGAATTAAGATAGCAAGTATTCTTCATCCTCTTTATTTTTCCTGTGTTCATAGTTCTTACAGACATCCTAGTTCACAGAATTTCAGAGTTGGAAGGAAGTTTACCAGCCCTCTCCTCCAACCTATACCTCAAAAAGTATCCACACTGAGGCAGCTAGGCCGAGCAGTGAATAGAGCACCAGCCCTGGAGTCAGGAGGACTTAAGTTCAAATGCGACCTCAGACACTTAACACTTACTAGCTGTGTGACCTTGGGCAAGACTTAAACCCAATTTCCCCTTCAAAAAAAAGAAAGAAAAAAAGTATCCACACTAAAACACATTAAACAAAAAGCCATTCATCTTCTGATTAAAGACCTCAAACAGGGGAAAAGCACTATCATCTGAGAGTCCATTCCATTTTCAAATCACTTCCTCTTATAAAACCTAGAAATATTTCTCTATAATTTCTACTAATATTTCCTAATTGTTCCTTCTAGGAACAACATAACAAGTTTCTAATTCCTCCTTTATGACAGTATTCATTTACTTGAAAACATATGTTGAGTTTTTGATCCACTAAAACTTTTAGCCTTTTTTCCCCCTTGCCATCAACAGCATAGCTAAGATTGAGAAAAGCCCTGGTCATGGGAACTTGTGATTTCTAATTCCTATTGGATGCATTCCCTAAGCTATGGGAGGTTGAATTCCAATTCCTAAATATCTGAGTTCTGGTTCTACTGGGTGTGTAGATTAAACATTGGGTGGAAAATGGTGTTGTATTATATTCACTCTTTTACCTACTGAAAGCAGGAGAAGTCAGTACATTAGAAAGATTGCAAGACCTGAAGTCAGGAGGACCTGAGTTAAAATCTAGCCACAGAAACTTACTAATTGTATGACCTTGGGCAAATTATTTAAATGTTTGTATGATTCAGTTTCCTCATTTGTAAAATGGGAAGAATTATAAATGGTACCTTTGCTGTTGTTGAATTGCCTCAGTCATGTCTGAGTCTTCATGACCCTTTTGGGGTATCTTGGCAAAAATACTGGAGTGGTTTGCCATTTCCTTTTCCAACTCATTTTACAGATGGGAAACTGAGGCAAACAGGGTTAAGTGTCTTCTCTGGGGTCACATAGATAGTAAGTGTCTGAGGATGAATTTGAATTTAGGTCATCCTGCCTCCAGGCCCAACAGAGTGCCACCTAGCTCTATCTACCTTCTAAAATTGTGACCTATACCTCGAGGCTTGTTTGCATAGGATAATCTTCATTAGTGGAAAGTGAATATTTGATAAGTTACTTACTCTCAAGAGAGATATTGATCTTTTGCTTCTAACTTCAAAAAACAAGATATGCAATACTCTTCAAGTCCATAAGGTGTGAAAAATATTCTGGGAAGAAGCCAATATGTAGAAGACCTAAAAATACTATTATTCCCTTATCCCCTTCTTGCAACACCAGAGAATTTGGCGAATTTTCCTTCAGGTGAGATGTGAGACTTTCTATTGTTTGAACTGGGATATATCATTCCCAATTTGAGAACTTATTTAATCTGTTTATTGGGTGGTATGTGTTCTTATCTGCATACCTTCAGTAATTACTATTTGCAATCAGCTTGGATAGTTTTATTTGCTCTTTGATACTTACATTCATTATAGAGCTAGATTTTGGTGGAAAGATAAGATGTATATATTGCTTGGTAAAACCTGAAAATTATCTCCCCTAGAACCTAGACAATAATTATTTAAGGGTA
The DNA here is from genome assembly GCF_028583685.1 of Petaurus breviceps papuanus. Taxonomy (NCBI): domain Eukaryota; kingdom Metazoa; phylum Chordata; class Mammalia; order Diprotodontia; family Petauridae; genus Petaurus; species Petaurus breviceps. The sequence goes on along the minus strand of NW_027186304.1, from coordinate 92,923,302 downwards.
TGTATGTGTATTTATATATGTATGTATATGTTTATATTTACACATACACATATACATATGTATATAATTCATACATTTTATTTAATATATATACTAAATTTATTTAGTATTATTTACATATTTGAGGGCATGCATGTATATACATGCATACACTCCCCCACCCCCACATGGAGCGTGTGTGGAGAGAGAGATCTCTATCTATCTACCGTATTTCACCATATAATCGTAGCGGATTTTATGCCAATTTTTTTTTTTTTTGCAAAAAAGTGGGGTGGGGGCAGCTAGATGATGCAGTAAATAGAGCACTGGCCCTCCAGTCAGGAGGACCTGAGTTCAAATCTGGCCTCACATATGTAACACTAGCTGTGTGATCTTGGGAAAGTCACTTAACCCGAATTGCCTTGCCTTCCTCCCTCAAAAAAGTGGGGTGTGACCATTATGTGAAACTTTAAAAAAAAAAAGTTGTGCTGATATTACCTGTCTTTTCCTTTTTACCAGTCTCTCACCAACTTTTCACTTGCTGAGAACTGTCTTTCTATAACTCTGTTTCAATACTGTTCAGTGAACATAATCACTTTCAGCTTGAAGGCCACAAAATAATTTTGATATTTACCCACAATCAGAAAGAAATTCTTTCCACATTAATGTATCCCTGGCAAACTAACTGTATAGTTTAGCTAGCACAGTAAGATGCAAGTCTTAATGTATCACGTGACTTAGTCATGGCAGCTTCATCTGCCACCTGCTCCCCTTGTGTCTATGGCTCTTCATTGGGTTGAGTGACAACTCAACCCAATTAGTACTTGGGTTTTACTTCAGTGCTCTAAATGAACCATGCAAGTCATCTTTCAGAAACACGCTGACTATGGGAGTGCACTGAGAATGCTCAGCTCACAGTTAGCAATGTGTAGGAAATAAATGCATATCCATATGCCACTGGTGAATACATTGCTACTCTGTTTACCTGTTAAGCAGCATGATGAACAGAATTATATGATATGACAATTATTCAATGAAAGGTTATAAACCAATTTCTGGACCAAAAAAAAACAGGGTGTGATGATTATGAGGTGAAATACTATATCTATACCCTCTATATCTATCTATCTATTGATTCTAGTCCAGTATTCATGTCTCCTTTCAAGTCACATGTAAATAGACTCATATGGACTGCATGGGACACAAATCTGCATGGGACACAAAACAAACCACCTGTCCCCTTACAGGATAAAATGTGATCATATTTATAAAGTACTTTGCAAATCTTATAGTGTTATACAAATGGTAACCATTATTTTTTAGCCTCAAAATAGCTTCTGTACAGACAAATGACTACCAGATTCCAAAAGAGCAGTGAATTCACAGCTGTTCATTTTCATTTTTATTATTCTTTGTTTTCATAAGAGTAAAACAACTATATACAGAATCCAAGTATGTGTCTGTGGGAAGTTAACACCATTATGCCATTATATTTCTAGAAGTCAAGAATCATAGCAATATAAGGAAGAAGGGGTTTAGCAGAATCCCAAATAATCCATACCTCTACTGGGTAGAAAGCTAGCGCTGTCCCATAACAAGAGGTGGAGAAGAAGAGAAAGCTGTCCATTATTTAAGAGCTATAGGAAACTTAGTACTTCCTTACCACTTCTACCTGGTGGAATGGATTGCATTACCCCCATTGTTATTATGGAGATACCCATCTCCCTAGCCTTCTGATTAATTAGGATAGTGGCTGGCAGCACCACCTTGTGGTTAAATTTAGACATTCATTCATCTCTTTATTAAAAGATTTCTATAGGATGGTTTGAGAGGGTTCGAGAAATTTTTCAGTAAATGAAGTCAAACACCTTGGCCTACAATTTTCATACTATTCTATTCCTCTATTTGAAAATTTCTCCTACAATATTGCATTTCTTCTCTAATTCCACACAGATCTTTAATTATCTTGACTATCGACTCTACATTAGCCATTTTTGGTTTCAGTACAAAGGTCATTCTTCTTGATAGAAAAAAACAGAACCAGAATAACAAATGAGAAACTCTGACTTACTTATATCATCCATAATGTCATTTTCCATTGTCAGCATCAGTCACCCCTTCTTGGAACCTTTGTATTTCCAATGTGATTTTTTTTTTTAAATTATCCTTTGTGGTACAAGGAAACTTCAATTCATTCTGAACTTTTAATACCCAGTCACAATATTATACCACACTTTTTAATCACCTATTATGTGCTTTTATTTCCTGTATGCATGTACTTTTTAATCTAAATTTTTTGGTGAATTCTTTATGTGTCTATATTGATCTAATCAGACAACTCCCCCACCCTCCATTCCTCCACCTTCCATTAGATTAACTTCCATTGTGGATTCTGAAGTTCTTTCTTGAGAGTTTCCAGTCACTCCTGAGCTGTCTCCTCATGAAAAATTTTAATACTTTGTTTTCTTTTAACCTTTTGAGATCTGCTCTCAAAATCTAGGGTATGTTGTTTTTCCATATCTAGCTTTCTTGTCTTTAATGACAAACTTGAAGCATGATGTTTGTTTCTACATCTGCTTCAACATTTTTCAACATTAACAAATTGTTTAAATAGGTCAGAGTGGATTCGTCCTGAATAAGAGTAATATATTCTTCTCATTTTTATTCTTTCACCTAATTTGGTATTGATTTTGACTTTGCCCTAAGACTAACTATATAAATTCCTGATTCAGAAATGATTTTAACATCTCCCATAATTTCCTGTTACAATATAATCAGCTGCATATTTGATGTTATTTGATGATGTTATTTGATGCTTGCCATGTACAGATCTTTCAACTCTCCCTGTTATATATACTGGAAGCTTTTTTATACTTTATAAGCCTTTTACATCTCTCATTTCTTATACTTACATCATGTTTTTTTTTCTTTGGGCCTACCTTTGAATTGAAGTCAAGTATTAAACTGTATTTTAATTTATAGGATATCAACTTCTTTATAGAATTTCCCTACTTCTTCATTCTCTATCTCAGCTATTGGCACATAAACTACTATTATATTCAAGATGATCTTTTTTGTAAATCTTTGTCATGAGCACTACAAAATGAAATGGCCAGAGGTTCCATGAAATGAATTCAGCATTCCTATTAGAACCTTTGACACCAATTTCACTGGTAACCAAAGTGGTCTAATAGGTTGAGGCATTTGAAGGAGGAACACACGTTTTTCATTTTTTCTTTTTCTTTTACTTTAGAACTTAATAAACACAAAATAAGGGGGGGAATTACTATACATAGAGTAACATGCAACTGACTAACGTGCTGGGGCTTGCAGTGAGGTAAGAATATACATCATTAGAGTTGTCTCCCTGATCTTTCTACAAGGGAAACTTTAATTCCTTCAAAGAGAGGAATCTGAAGGTTGGAGTCAGTGGCTAACCACTGTCTTCTTTCAAAAGAAAGGGGTACCTATATAGAATTATATCTAATTAGATAGAGTTATATCTAATATACAAATATATACATATATGCATTACATGTATAAATACATACAGGCAAACAATTTATGAATAAAAAAGAGAGAGAAAGGAGAATGAGGCATAAAATGGATAATTTTGATTATATTAAATGAAAAATGTTTTGTACAAAAAAAATAAATATAGACATGATCATGAGGAAAGCAGAAAATTTGGGAAAATGTATATAGACAATTTCTTAGATAAATATCTCATATCTCAAATCTATAAATAACTTTGTCAAATCTATAAGAATACAAGTCATTGATAAATGGTCAAAGGATATGGACAGGCAGTTTTATGATAAAGAAATCAAAACAGTTTATAGTTATATGAAGAAATGCTCTAAATCACTATAGTGGAGAAACACAAATCAGAACAACTTTGAGACCATTTTGTACCTAAGGGATTGACTAAAATGGTTGAAGGGAAAAGTGACAAATGTTAGAGGTTATGTGGGAAAATTGGGACACTAATTCATTGTGGAATTGTGAACTAATCCAACCATTTTGGAGAGCAATTTGGAATTATGACAAAAGAGTTATTAAACTGTTTATACCTTTGACCCAGTGATACCACTAATTGTTCTATTTCCAAAGATGATTAGGGAAAAAAGAAAATGTTTATAGCAGATCTCTTTGTGGTGGTAAAGAACTGGAAGTTGCAGAGACGTCCATCAATTGGTGAATGGCTGAACAAATTGTGGCATATGATTGTGATGACTCTCTATATACTACTGTGCTATAAGAAATGATGAACTTGATGACCTTAAAAAAACATGGGACTGTTGTATACAGTAACAGCAATATTGTTTTAAGAGTAACTTTGAGGAAATAAATGACTTTGACCATTATAAATACTCAAATTAATTAAAAAGGACATATGTCTTTATATATGTGTGTATACATATGTGTGTGTCTAATATATGTATATATAGAGAGAGACCTATATTATCTGCATCAGGAGAAAGAACCAAGAAATAGATGTATAAAATGATTTTATATACATACATAGATATATTTGTGTCTGATGATAGCCTTCTCTAGGGTGGGTGGGGGGGAAGGAAAAGAAATTTACATTATAACTTTATTATATGTTTAAAAGGAATAACAAGTTGCACATAATAGATTTGCAATTTCATTTGCAATCACCTTTTTAATTTATTATATTATAGAAATGCTTATTTTATTTCATAAATTAAAAATAAAATAAATAAGCCTTTAAAAAATCTATCTGCTTCTTTAAATACTATTAATCAAGAGCATGTAATTTTTAAGTTCCAGCTAAACTCATAACCTATTACTTAGTAGGGAAAGGAGGATCCTAATTTCTATTTCCAAGACTTGATTTCATTCCCACCAAAAACCTGTTCCACATAGCAAATAGTAAAGAAACACACTTGTCTATGTCAATATCAAAACAGAAATCCAAGAAAGCATACATATGAGAATATATACCAGACAATGCAAACTGAAGGAGCTCTATAGAATGAGAGAGATAAAAGAGATAGAGACAGACAGACAAAGAGAGAGAGAAGGAGAGAGAGAAATTCCCCAAAGCCTCTAGTGTAGCAGGTTGTGGATAGGGACATAACAGAGACTACCAGCTACTTTCATGTTGGCTTCTTGCCAGAGTCTTTTTCTCCCTTTTCTCACTTCTTCCAGTGGCTTGGAGACAGGTTGGGATGACAATTTTTTTTCTCAAAGATGGAACCTAGAAAAGTATCAGAAAGAATAAAAAGACCAAATCTCTCTTTTTCCCCTGCTCTTTCCAACTCCACCCCACCCTTCATGAAGAGGTAAGATATTGATCTCTACCAATGAAAAGGGAGTACCATAACCAGTGCTCTATGTGCCTCAGATTATATTTGTATACCAAAAAAGGATTTTACATAAACTTTGCATCTTTATTATATATTGCTTATATTTATTTTAAATTTATAATAAATTCAACCTGTAGTTTTCAGAGCCATCCTCGCCTGTGATTCTTTCTGGTCTTCCTTCTGTTCTCTTCTGCATATATTTTTAAAGATGTTTCAATTACCCTGTTTTCCTTTCCTTTTATCCTTTCTTTCTTTTTTGCTATCCTATCTTTTCTCCCCTATCTACCTTACCCCAAACTAGAAAAGAAAAAAAAAAGGCCCTGAAAAATATTCATAGTCTAGTGAAACAAATTCCTACACTGTGTATATTGAAAAATGTACATGTTATTAGGTATCTTCGATCCTTACCTTTATGTCAATAGATGGGAAGCATAATTTATCATTAGTCTTCTTGAATTGTGATTGGTTATCGTTTAATCCAGGTTATTAAGTCTTGAAATTGTTTTTCTTTGCATTATTGTTGTTATTATAAAATTGTTCTTATGTATCCATTCATTGCATTCTGAAAAAGTTCATGTCTTCAATGGGTTTTTCTGAAAATATCCATGTCATTTCTTAAGGGAAAACAATGTTTCATTAAATCCATAAAGTACAATTTATTTATCAATTCCCTTCATAGACATTCCCACAGTTCCTAGTACTTTGCTATAATAAAATAGCTGATCTTTGTACTTATAGATTATGATCTCTTCTGACCTAGTAATAAAATTGCTGAACCAAAAGGCATGCATAATTTAGTGATTTTGGATGCATGATTCTTGGTGTTTTTCTAAAAGAGCTTAACCAAGCCATGATTTATTTTTTTTTATCAAATGCTTTATAAACTTCTAGTTCACAGCATTAATTTCCGCAACATTTTGAGTTACAAATTTTCTCCCCGTTTTTTTCCCTGCCCACCACTCCAAAATAGCGATCCCACTGGATATCCCCTCCTCCAATCTGCTCTCTCCCATTTCTTCTCCCATACCCCCTCCAACTTTCCAGTAGGGCAGGGTGGGTCTCTATGCCCCAGTGTCTGTATGTGTTATTTCCCAGCTACATGTAAAATAATGTCAATAATATTGTGTGTGTGTGTATAAACATTTGAATTCCAGATTCATCCTCTTCCTCACCTGTCACCCACCCTTACTGGGAAGATAAGCAATACAATGTGGGTTGTACATGTGTAGCTATGCAAAACATTTCCATAGTGGATATATTGTAAAAAAAACTGACTATGTTTCCCTCCTTCCTATCCCACCTCCCATTTGTTCTATACTCTACTTCAATCCTGTCCCTTTCAAAAGTGGGTGCTTCCAACTTATCTCCCCCCCCAGTTTACCCTCCCTTCCATCATCCCCCCTCTCATCCTCCTCCCCCCTGCTCTCATGTAGGGTGAGATACCCTATTTAGTGTGTATGTCATTCCCTCCCTAAGCCAAATTCAATAAGAATAAGGATGAACCATTCCCTTTTGCCTTCTGTTCTTCCCCTCCATTGTAACCATTTTCCCTTACCTCTTCTATAAGAGATAATCTACCCCATTCTGTCTCTCCCCAACTCCTCTTATTATATTCCTCTTTCACCTCTTAATTTCACCTTTTAAGTATCATCCCTTCCTATTAAATTGGCCCTGTGCCCGTTGTCTATGTATGCCTGTACACATAAATACACACATTCAAATATGTATTCAAATGCCCATACACCCTCCTATATAAACACATGTATGTATACACACACATTTCTATTCCCTTCAACTATTCTCATACTGAGAAAAGTTTCATAAGTTATAATTACTGTTTTTCCATGTAGGAATGTCAATAGTTCAACTTTGATAAGTTCCTTATGATTTCTTTTCCCTGTTTACCTTCTCATGCTTCTCTTGCTTCTTGTATCTAGATGTCAAATTTTCTATTCAACTCTGACATTTTCCTCAAGAATGCTTGAAAGTCTTCTATTCCACCAAATGACCATATTTTCCCCTGAAACATGATACTCAGTTTTGCTGGATAGGTTATTCTTGGTTTTAATCCCAGCTCCTTTGACCCGTAGAATATTATATTCCAAGCTCTTTGATTCCTCAGTGTAGAAGCTGTCAGATCCTGTGTTATCCTGATTGTGTTTCCACAATATTCAAATTGTCTCTTCCTGGCTGCTTGTAAAATTTTCTCCTTGATCTGGGAATTCCAGAACCTGGCTATAATATTCCTAGGAGTTTTCTTTTTCGGATCTTTTTCGGGAGGTGATTGGTGGATTCTTTCAACCTCTATTTTGCCCTCTGGTTCTAAAACAGCAGGGCAATTTTCCTTGAGAATTTCTTGAAGGATGATTTCTAGGTTCTTTTTTTTGATCATGGCTTTAAGGTAGCCCAATAATTGTAATATCTGTCCTGGATCTATTTTCCAGGTCAGTGGTTTTTCCAATGAGATATTTCACATTGTTTTCAATTTTTTCATTTGTTTGGATCTGTTTAATAGTATCTTGATTTCTCATAAAGTTACTACCTTCCATTTGCTCCAAAGGAATGATTCTCTTTAGTGAGCTTTTGAGATTCTTTTTCCATCTGGCAAATTCGACTTTTTAAGGCATTCTTCTCCTCATTGGCTTTTTGAGGCTCTTTTGCCATTTGAGTTAGTCTATTTTTTCAGGTGTTATTTTCTTCATTCAGGTTGTTGACTCTCATTTCATAATTTTCTTGCATCATTCTCATTGATCTTCCCAAATTTTCCTCCACTTCTCTTATTTGTTTTCAAAATCCTTTTTAAGGTCCTCTATAGCCTGTAACCAGCTCATATTTTTCTTGGAAGCTTTTGGCACAGGAGTTCTGACTTCATTGTCTTGCTCCTGTTCCATGCTTTGATCTTTTTTTCCCCAAAATAGGAGTGTAAAGTTGGTTTTCTCTGCTTGCTTTGCTTCCTTTGCATGCTCATGTTGCCACTCAATTACTTAACTTTTGAGCTTTTTGCCACAGTAGGACTCAGCTACCAGACAGGGGAGCTTTGTCCAATTGCTGGGGTTTTCACAGCTGCCAGAGCTAGTAGTTGGGTGCCCTCTCTGAAGCCTCCACACACTCTGTCAAGCTGGTCACACACCCCAGGACCTCCACCCTAGACAGCAATCCAGATCCAAGTGGGTTAAAGTAATATCCCTCAGACTGGACACTTGCTTCCCCTACTGTCTGCTGGCCAGGAGCTGAAGCTGCCACATGGTGGTAGCTGTATGCCTGCAGCACCTCAGAGGCTTCTCCCTCCAGGGTATAAAGGCCAGACCATGCTCCCAAACTATAGGATCCCAAAGTCCACACTGCACTGACCTCTCACTTTGTCCTTAGCATCTATGGGTTGATAATTCTTCAAACTGCCATGGCTGCTGGTAATCTGAAGTCCTTCCAGCTGGCAGCTGGCTGTGGCTACCCTGAGACTATAACCTGGGGCTAGCATAGGGCTGGGCTCAGCTCCCAGAGCACTGAGCTGGTCTCTTCCTGCCAGGCTCTCCTTAGCAGGAGTTTAGCTTCTCTGTGTCATTCTGTGGGTTTTCCAAAGTTTGTTCAGAGTCACCTTTTACATGAATTGTAGGAGGTAGAAGCCAGAGCCACATGGAAGTCCTATTTCTACTCTGCCATCTTAACCCCACACCCCCACCCCATGATTTATTATTAATTGGAATGATGTATTATTTTAGGTCCAAGCACCCCACACCCCAATAAATGTCACTTTCCTTTTTCATTATTTTTTGACAATCTTATGAGTATGAGGTAGAATCTCAAAGTTACACCCAGAGATTTTAAAAAATGAATAGGAAGAGAGATGTAAATGGCAATGAAAATAGAATGAATTCTCTAATCCCCTCAAGTTGCTTGCTTGTGCTACAAATTTAATAGTGAAGTCACATGCCCTTTTTGTATGAGACAGATCCAGAGGAACGAAATTTGAAAAGGGAGACACAAAAGCCAACAGGAGACAAAATATATAAAGCCAAAAGAATACCACAGACTTCAATGGAATGGAGGCTACAAAAGAATTGGGTTTTGTGACAAGGTAAAATGAAACCCAGACCATATAAGTGTCAGATCTTCTCCTGTTAGGAGACAAGTACATCTCAAGCTCAAGGTATATTCAAACAGTCAAGTTAATGCTTGTAGAGGACCTGAAAGCTGTATGATAATTAGTAATTTCACCAACTTTATTCACAATGACCCTCAATGCAGCAGAAACAAAAGAGGTACATAAAAAACTAAAGACAATTTTTAAAAAAATTATTGTTCCATGAGTTGCCGTGTCCAAAAAATTAATCAACAAATGACAACCATATTAGCAATGTGTTTCTCCAACCTAAGCCTAACTGGTTTTTGGAAAGCATAGTCTGTCTTGGAGATAATACTTGAAGCCTTTCCAGCCTGGTAGAATTTTCCAGAGTTTGGTCTTTCCTGGCATACCCTTCAAGAACCTAAGTTTGCCTCCATGCCAAAATAAGGCTTCAGAGCCCAAATTTGAGAATACTTACCACGACCACCACCCCACAAGAACAACAACCAGTGTAAAGAACCATTAAGATAATAGAGAAAGTTATTTGTATATAAATACTTTATTAGTTCAACAGAAAAGCATTGAATACTTACAAATTACTTGTACTGGGTGTTTATAAATTACTTGTACTAGGCAAGCTAGGTGTTACAGGGGATACAAACTAAATATTGTATAGAAGATATAATTCTTGTTTGAGAAGCTCATAATCTAGGAAGGGAATGGAAATATATGTATAAAAGTATAAGTAGCATTACAAGACAGTATGAAATGATGAGAGTAATGTAATGATGATATAAAATATCAATAATAATATAATGTAATGATGATGTAATAACTACTATGAAAGTTTAAAAGGAGAAATCACTGTGGGATGTGCCATTGTAAAGGCATCATAAAGATATTAAGTGTGCTGATGGTAAGGATTTAGATGGGTTTTATACTGTCTATGTGATTTTAAGTTCCTTAAGTCAGTCACTCAGTCAGTAAATATTTATTAAGTACCTACTATCTTCATGGCTCTGTGCTAAATGCTGAGTATACACAAAGAGGCAAAAGATAGTCTTTGCCCTCAAGGAGTTCATAATCTAATGTTGTCTTCCTTGAGGGATGGTACTATGTCTTTGTCATCTTTGCTTTCTCTTTGGCACCTTGTACAGTGACTTGTATTCTGTCATTGGCCTGTCTTGGGGGACATTTTTACTCTTTTCCTTCCTTTTAATTCCTTTACTAAGCAGGATCTGTCAGGGCTATATGGTTTTCTTGGTATACCCTTGTAACCTATGTATCTTATCTGTACAGTGCAATGGTTGATTAGTGCATGCACAATCAGACTAAATGATTCATCTGTCTGACTGGCTGCAGCCAGTCAGTGTGCCTGAGGCCACGACTGGAACAGAAGGAGTAAGTATCAAACAGGGATGGGGAAGGAGGAGGCTGTGTAGCAGCTGCCATGAAAGTGTGCAGCCATGGGGCTCATATGAAACCAAAACAACCTATGGCCATGGCCCAGAAGTAGATTTGAAGAAGCTTAGTGTTGCCTCCAACCCAAAGCCAAATACACCATCAGGCAGATGGAAATATTTTGGATTGCAAAATTAAACAATGCACCTACAGCATTGTGGAAATTATTATTTTAATCCATTTGCAACATTTATATTTGTGGTTGAAAAATTATATATGTATATATTTTGTTACACACACACTCACTCACACACACACACACACACACACACACACACACACACACTATTTGCTCTCCTTTTTCCTGGGAGGGCACAGAGCACATGGCCTGGGCCATTCTGCCAATATGTGGGAGGAGACTCCCCAAGCTATTCCCCAGACTGCTTTATATATCCTCTGATCTGCTTTATTATTCTTCAAGAAAAGCAGAAATGAGGTGTATGCAACTGGGTGGAAGATTTACCATGCCTTCAAAGAACCTCCCGATGTAATTCTTCTCTTCTTTCTTTTTTATTTTTTAAGCAATTGGGGTTAAGTAACTTGCTCAAGGTTACAAAGCCAGGTGTTTCTGGGTGGGTGCTAAGTGTCTGAGCCCGGATTCGATCCCAGGTCATCCCAACTTTGGGGCTGGTGCTCTTACTCACTGTGCTACCTGGCGGCCCCATCTTCTCTTCTTTCAAGAGCTAAATCAGTTGCCACTACTTCCTTGGTTCCCCACATCCAGATGAAAGTGATATATCTCCCTTCATGTTGCTTTTTTAAAACTTTTTTAAAAAACCTTTTCACCCCCTCCATTGAAACAACAACTCTTGTGACAAATACACATATTCAAGCAAAAACAAAACAAAATAAAACCATATTGACCATTTAGAAAAAATAGTATGTGTATTTATGCATCCTGAGTCATCATCTTTTTTTCAGGGAGTAGATAGCATGGATAACCATCAGTCCTCTAGACCATAAACACTTCAAAGTTGTTTGTCTTTATAATATTGTGGTTATTGCATAATCTTTTCTTCCAGTTCTACTTACTTCACTCTGCATCGGTTTCTAAAAATCTTCTCAAGTTTTTCTGTGAAACTGTCCATTTCATAGTTTCTTTCAGTGTAATAATATCCTATTTTATTCATTTATCATGATTTGCTTCACCATCCCATAATTGACAGGAGTATGTTTTAGTTTCCAGTTCTTTACCACTACAAAAACAATAGCTATTATAAGTATTTATGGACATATGGTACCTTTTCCTTTTTCTTTGATTTCTTTGAGATATAAACCTAGAAGTGGTGTTGCTTGATAAAAGGATAGACATAATTTAGAGACATTAGGGGGAAAACAATTCATCAATGTGCCTCACAAATTTTATATAACCCAATGTCTAGACTCCCTCTCTCAATCTTATCATATTCTACTTTCTTATTTGTGTATGTTTTACTCACAAACATGCACATACATATTCATGTGCGTGCACACACACACACACACACACACACAGACACACACACACTACTCCTTGAGGTCAGAGAGGCTTTTTTACCTTTTGATCTCCAGCAGAGAGCATAGTGTCTTTCACATAAAGGCATTTAATAAATGTTTGTTAAATTTCCTAGGTTTAGAACTGGAAGAGATAATCTAGTCCAACCTTTTATATTGTTAGATGAAACAAGTCAATCTAATTCCAAAATTTTCCATATCTCTACATTTCACCATTTCCTCATCTTTTCTTTATGCTATGTACTTTGATAATTGTCATTTTATTTCTAAATAAAAGCCATTTTGCACATAGGAGGCATTTAATTTGTCACTTCATAAAAAAATTAATATTTTATGTGACCCATAAGCAAAATATATTATGCAATAGAAGTCCTAAGAATTCAGTTTCACTTTAAAAAATAAAACAAAACTCCAGTATCTTATAATTTGGATTTCTGCAAAATCTCATTTCCAAATCACCAGACACATGTTTTGACTGCCAATTTGGTTCCAAAATAAAATCCATTCCATTATTCTAAGGTATCCTTTAGGTTTTGATATGTAAATGAACTAAAGCTTTCCTAATGCTTTCCTCAAGCTCAATTCTGCAAGGGCAGGGGAAATCTGGATTTTTCTTTTAAAATACATTAATCCACAAGAACCCTGTAGGTGTAGAGTGAACAGAAAACAAGTCCTGCTGTTAGCCCAGTTGGTAGCTTATGTGTATTCTTTTTAGCAAGAGCCCACCTCCTGAACAGATAATTCTTCAAAATAAATTGAACCAAGCATATTATTCATTTGACTCTGAATTCACCTAAAATTAGATAGGTTGTACAGTGAATGGAGTGCCAGGCCTGGAGTCAGGAAGATTCATCTTCCTGAGTTCAAATCTGGCCTCAGACACTTAGTAGTTATGTGGCCTTGGGAAAATCACTTAACCCTGTTTGTTTCAGTTTCCTCATCTGTAAAATAAACTAGAGAAGGAAATGGTAAACCACTCCAGTATCTTTGCCAAGAAAACCCCAACAGAAATCATGGAGAGTAGGATTTGACTGAAAAATGACTAAATAATAAGATAAATCTTTCAGAGTAATAAGGGAATTATTAAACCATGTTATGCAGGTCTTATACATCAAACCATAACAGAACATATCACTAATATAGTATAGAACCATAGAAGGGGTAGTAGAAGGGAAGAGTCTGATTTCTGCATTTCTCTTTAATCTATATAGTTTCTAATCTTTCAAAACTTTATGTTGAAATTCAATATTTTGGGATATGGAGAGAAGTATTATATTTTCAAATATAATAGAGTTTTTTCACCATGACAACTTATACCTATTTGCCATACTTAAATGAGTACAAGATAATTTGGGAAATAAGAATGAAGATAATTTAATTGTAATAATCATTAGCATTACTCAAGATTCCTATAAGGGCTTCATTTTGTTGACAGTATTACTCAAGTCCTGAAAATGTGGGGTTGAGATTAGGAACAAGAATGGAAAACTGATCGATTGTCTTCTCTTTCCTTGGTCTCCTGGAAATCAAGATGAATGTTTTAGAGTGGCAACAAATGCAAGCTACCAACACTCTTATGACCTACCTCTACTACCTCCCAAACCAGTTTTCAAAATGGTTTTTAATCCTTGATTTTTAACATTTGCCAATTTCCAATGTATAAATTCTCACTGAAAATTTAACAACCATCTCTTTGGAGCAAGTTCAAGCTAGCTCCAGCACACTCATATATATCACCTTCCTTATAGTTAGTAAATTTGCAATGATAGTTGAAACGACTATACCCTAAGGTTGTTATGGGCAGTATAGTTGAATGGGGGAGGAAATTGTTTAGAGCTGAAGTGTCAGTCAATAGGCTAGGGGGCTGCATGTGGCCCATAATCCTTCTGAGTATGATTTAAATTAGATTGAAATGTAATTGGGAAATATTTGACAAAATTAATGAAAATGCAATAAAACATAGTTAATATTATTATGTAGTCTTCTAAGTCAATATGCAGTGTACAGGGATCTTTATGTATGGTTAGTAACCCTGTTTCTATTTGAGTTCAGTGCCCCTAGATTAGAGAATGCATGATAAATTGAGTTATCCCAGCCACCTTAATGAAATTATAAGATAAAAGTGCCAAGTTAATAGCTGCTACAGTCTTAGAAAAATGTGTTTTTTTTAAAAAGATTTATAAATCCTTACTGATGAAATTGTGGAAAGGCTGACTTTCAACCATGATCTCTGATAGCTTTCAGAAAGCAACATATTCGGGGGCGGAGGGGGGAGGGGAAGGAGAGTCAAGATGGAGGAGAAGAAACGGGACTTCCATGTAGCTCTGGCTTCCACCTCCAATTCATGTAAAAAATTACTGTAGACAAACTTTGGAGCTACAGAACCCACAAAATGACAGAGAGAAGCTAACCTATCACTGAAGAGAGCCCAGCAGGCCATCAGGAAGGCGCCAGCTCAGTCAGTGTTCTGGGAGCCAAGCCCAGCCTCACTAGAGCCAGAAGTTTTAGCTTCAGGGTGGGCCTGACCAGCTTCCGGCTGGAGGAACTTCAGATCACCATCAGCTGTGGCGGTTTCCAGACTTATCAACCTATAGATGCCAAAGACAAAGTGAGGGGTCAGTGTAGACTTTGCAGAAACAGGGAATTTGGGAGTATGGTCCAGCCTTTACCCCCTGGGCAAGAAGCAGTTGAGGCTCCATGGGCATACAGCTGCTTGCCATGTGGCTGCTTCAGAGCCCCAGGCCTGCAAATTGTAGGAGGACCAATTGTCCAGTCTGAGGGGTAATTGCTCTTGCTTTAACCTGCTTGGATCTGGTGTGTGACTAGTTTGCCAGAGAGTGTGGAGGGTTCAGAGAGGGCACCCAACTAGCTCCAGCAGCCAAGAAAACCCCAGCAATTGGCATAAAGCTACCCCTCCTGGTGGCAGAGTCCTACTGTGACAAAAGGCTCAAAAGTCAAGTAATTGAGTGGCAACATAAGCACACAAAGGAAGTAAAGCAAGCAGAGCAATCCAACTTTATACTCCTATTTGGGAACAAAAAAGATCATAGCATGGAAAAGGAAGAAGACAGTGAAGTCAGAAATCCTGCACCAAAAACTTCCAAGAAAAATACAAGCTGGTTACAGGCCATGGAGGATCTTAAGAAGGATTTTGAAAACCAAATAAGAGAAGTGGAGGAAAAATTGGGAAGAGAAATGAGAATTATACAAGAAAATTATGAAATGAGAGTCAACAACCTGAATGAAGAAAATAACACCCTAAAAATAGACTAACACAAATGGCAAATGAGGCTCAAAAAGCCAATGAGGAGAAGAATGCCTTAAAAAGTCGAATTTGCCAGATGGAAAAAAAAAATCTCAAAAGCTCACTAAAGACAATCATTCCTTTGGAGCAAATGGAAGCTAGTAACTTTATGAGAAATCAAGATACTATTAAACAGATCCAAACAAATGAAAAAAGTAGAAGGCAATGTGAAATATCTCTTTGAAAAAAAAACACTGACCTGGAAAATAGATCCAGGAGAGATAATTTTAAAATTATTGGTCTACCTGAAAGCCATGATCAAAAAAAGAACCTAGAAATCATCCTTCAAGAAATTCTCAAGGAAAATAGCCCTGCTATTTTAGAACCAGAGGGAAAAATAGAGGTTGAAAGAATCCACTGATCACCTCCTGAGAAAGAACCCAAAAGGAAAACTGCTAGGAATATTATAGCCAGGTTCTGGAATTCCCAGATCAAGGAGAAAATATTACAAGCAGCCAGGAAGAAACAATTTGAATATCGTGGAAACACAATCAGAATAACACAGGATCTGGCAGTTTCTACACTGAGGGATCAAAGGGCTTATAGTATGATATTCCAGAGTTCAAAGGAGCGGGGATTAAAAACAAGAATCACCTACCCAGCAAAACTGAGTATCATGTTTCAGGGGAAAATATTCAGTGGAATAGAGGACTTTCAAGCATTCTTGCTGAAAAAATGAGAGTTGAATAGAAAATTTGACATTCAGATACAAGAAACAAGAGAAGCATGAGAAGGTAAACAGGGAAAAGAAATCATAAGGAACTTATCAAAGTTGAACTATTAATATTCCTACATGGAAAAACCATAATTATAACTTATGAAACTTTTCTCAGTATGAGAATAGTAGAAGGGAATAGAAATATATAGAAATATGTATACATACATATATATGTCTATATAGGAGGGTATATGGGTATATGAATACATATGGGAGTATATATGTGTACAGGTATACATAGACAAAGGGCACAGGACCAATTTAATAGGAAGGGATGATACTTAAAAGCTGAATTTAAGAGGTGAGAGAGGCATATAATGAGAGGAGATAGAGAGAGACAGAAGGGGGTAAATTATCTCATATAGAAGAGGCAAGGGAAAACTATTAAAATGGAGGGGAAGAACAGGAAGGCAAAAGGGAATAGTTCAAACTTATTCTCATTGAATTTGTCTTAGGAAAGGAATGACATACACACCAAATAGGGTATCTCACCCTACAGGAGAGTAGGGGGAAAGGGGGGATAATGGAAGGGAGGGCAGGCTGAGGGGGGAGGGAGGTTGGAAGCACCCACTTTTGAAAAGGGACAGTATCAAAGTAGAGAAAAGAACAAGTGGGAGGTGGGATAGGATGGAAGTAAATATCATCAGTCTTTCACAATATATCAACTATGGAAATGCTTTGCATGTACACATGTACAACCTATATTGAATTGCTTATATTCCCATTGATGGTGGGTGATGAGGGAGGAAGAGAAAGAATCTAGAATTCAAAGTTTTAAAATCAAATGTTTAAAATATATTATTATTATTATTATTATTATTATTTTACATGTAACTGGGAACTGAGATATACAGGCACTGGGGCATAGAGATCCACCATGCGCTACTGGAAAGTTGGAAGGGGAGTGGGGGAAGATATTGGAGAGAGCAGATTGGGGGAGGGAATATTCAGTGGGATCATTGTTTTGGAGTGGTGGGTAGGGAAAAATGGGGAGAAAATTTGTAACTCAAAATCTTGTGGAAATGAATGATGTAAACTAAAAAATAAAAAAGAGAGAGAGAAAAAAAAAGAAAGCAATACACTCTCTAAGAACTCAGCCAGCTCTTATTAACAGTTCATCATAGAGCTCAGCAAGGTAGAAAAGAGGAATTTTTACTTCACTCTCTCTCTCTCTGTCTCTCTCTCTCTCTCTCTCTCTCTCTGTCTCTCTGTCTCTCTCTCTCTATGTCTCTCTCTCTCTACCTCCCTCCTTTACACATACACACTCACACACACACACACACACACACACACACACACAATGGCAGTATCTAGGAGAGAAGCATCCAACAATGAGCCAATTGAGTTTGACGCAACAAAGACATGGCCCTCGGCAGTCAGAATTTGAGAAGTGAAGAGAAGCAGACCTAGGGAACCCAGCTGTGTAAACTGTGTTGCAGAGACGCTGAATCCAGTGAGGAGTAGATAAACAACACAAGAAGATAAAGGGCATCCAGGCACTACAAAATCGGGGTTGTGAGTTACGTTGGTCAAGTGTCTACTCTACATTTATGATGCTCCAATAATATATTCTATATATCTTCCCACTCTTTCTAGTGATGCTATGTGTATTTGTAAGAGAGGACCCATCAGTTTTACAGTGGGAATATTTTGGTTTTGCCGTTCATTATATGCTATTTCTGTGTGTGTGTGTGTGTGTGTGTGTGTGTGTGTGTTTGGTGTTGAATAACCCTATGCTATTAGCCTAGGCAGAGTAATTACCACTCAGTCTGTGATTTTACTAATAATCATGTTCATTCCTCCTCATTTCAAGTTATAATCTGGGAGAGGGGAGGAGGAATCTTGGTATTTTTCTTTATTAATTACCAACATTGCAACATCTCTCTTATTAATTCATTATCTTTGACCTCCACCCCAATGTATTAGATATTATTTATTGAATAAGCTGAATTTAATCTCTCTTCCCATAAGCAGCTACTCACCTTAATATTTCTGTGTATCAAAATCTCTCATCTACTAGGATTAAAGAAATATCATTACTGGCAATGCAATTCATTAGTAACATAATCAATAAGATAGTGTCTGATTTGGACAATTATATTTATATGAAGAGAAGAGAAACAAGGACCTATGGGAAACACTGAGAAATTATATCACAGAGAATAAAGATGATAAAAATATATAGTTTTTCAGTAACTAATTTGTATATGACTGATATAAGTAGTTTGAGGTTGATAGTTGGGGAACCCTGACACTTAGAGTGGTTTGATGATCTATATGACCTGACTGGCAGAAATATGGATCTTTGGTTTCTATAGAGAGAGGTAAGCCTTTTCACACAAGAGATTCCACATCTAAGCAGTAAGGTTGGTAAAGACCAGATTTCAGTACTGGGTTGGAAATCAATATTCAGATTTTGAGACCTAGGGTGACTTCTGCTCAGGCCCAGGAACAAACTATTATTCCTACCTGCTTGTTGGAAGAGTGAGCTGGAAAATGAAAAAAAAAAAAACTCTGCCCTAACACCCACTGCTTAGAAGAGCAGATTGGAAGACTGCACTCTATTCCTTGGCTCCTCCATAATCTACTGTCTAATAGTTGAGAGGTGGAAACTCCTCAGAACCCAGCCAAGAGAACCTACCTAGAAACCTACCTACAGACCCCAGGTCTAATGATTACAAACTATTGCTGAAGGAGAATGGTGTTGCTTTGGCAGTCCAGAAAAAGGGCAGTCAGCAAAGTGGCCCAACTCAGAAAAAGAAGAGAAACTCAAAAGAAGAGCATCTTTAGAGTGCAGCCACAAACAGCAAGTGAACTTTGGTATTAAAAAGTTCCCAAAGGGGAAAGCAGATAGTATTGCCCAGAGTACAGAGTTATGAGTTTCCCTAGGCACATGCCTCCTTGCTATGGTTCTATATAAGTTAATGACTATTCTTTCCCATGGGTGTTAACTTACATTTTAATTTATTCTTGCTTTGTCTTCTGTTTGGTAAATGTTTCTGATTGTGAATTAACAATGCCATCTTGTCTGATATGTTAGATGGGAAGCACGTAGTCTGGGGTTCAGTAGCTTTAATGTATAATAGTATGAGAAAACTTACCCACACCATATTTTCCAGTAGTACCCTATAAATGATGTATACCCTCTGAAAACTCCAAACTTCCCAGTATGGGTACAGGTTGGATGATTAAATCAACCCAGAGAAGGAATAAAGAAAAGAGTGGAGGAGGGGATATTCTGTGGGACTGCTATTTGGGGGTGGGGGAGTAGGGGAAAAATGGGGAGAAAATTTGTAACTCAAAATCTTGCAGAAATGAATGATGTCAATCAGAAGTTAATAAAGCATTTGAAAAAAAAAAGAATGGAGAGATCAAGTCTCATACCTACTATGATATATAATTATTCATGCTGTTTTAACTGTGAGAAAAACCCCATCCAGAATTACTTATACCATTGCTCTTACTTTAACTTCTTACTTCTTGAACTCAGTCCCACCATTCAGCTCTCAACATGGTAGTGCAAGTCCTTCAATAATTCTTTTCTTAGTTCTTCATAAGGTAAAAGCTAAAATAACTGTATTAGAAAAGACATTTTTTCATCCTCTTTCTAACAGTTTCTCTCAAACCATCATTATCAATAGTCCCTCCAGAATAACAGTTAAACTCAGTTTCTTTCTAGTTGACTATTAAAATTGAATCTTTTTATAAAAGACAGTTAAAAGTCAATGTTTTACAGATGGCAGCTAAAATTCTTCATCTCACATACTCCTCAGAGATCAAAATTAAAAATATACATTTTCCACTAGCTTCTAAAGAAACAGCAATAGAGTCATCCTTGTTCAAGATTTCAAAGCTTGCTAAATATGTGGTATGTTCTATATACAAAAATTCTTCTAGAAATATATTTACAATAGTAAAAAAACTGGGAACAATGCATGAGTCCAGTTATTGGGAATGGCTAAATGCATTGTGACATATGAATACATTGAAATACTATTGTGCCTAAAGAAATTACAGGTATGAAGAAGACAAAAAAATGTAGAAAGACTTATGAAGTATTAGAAAGTGAAGAAGAATCAAAATAACATTCACACTGACCACAGCCATATAAATAATAAAAAAAATTACAATAACTGCAAAAAGTCTGGAAGACTGCACAATGAAAAAATATCAGAAGAGGACAGGGAAGCAAAAGACTACTTGCCTGAGTTCAAATCTCCTATTATTTTCCACTACATTACAAAGACTATTACAAGTTCTCTGAGCTTTGAAACTCTGGGGTTTTTTATTTTTATTTTGAACTTATTTTTAAAAATAGACTTTTAAAATGTACAGTAAAACACAAAAAGGATGTGTCCCCAACATAAAGTATGGATATGTTTTGTGTTTCAAAGGAAGGCAGAAGACATCTCTATACTCTTCTCTCCTTATCCTTCTCTAAGAGAGGTTTTACTTCCTGCCATTAGGGGAAGAGTTCTGACCTACTTTTCTCTCCTCAGAGAGTGGGTACTGGGATAGAGTAATATTTGTATCTTCCTGAAATATTGCTAATCTTGATGCGATTTTCAGTTTCAGTCTAACTTCTGATTGCTGTTTCGTTATTTGGGGGAAGCATAATCCAACCTTTATATCCAAGACTTGACTCCCCTCCCAGCAAATCCTGGTTCTATAATAAACATGCATAACACAGCCAAGAAATGCATTTATTCAAATCAGTTATCAAAACAGAAGTCAGAGAAAGTATATGTTGTAGAATATATATCAAGCAATACCCAGTAAAGCTTTCACAGGGGAGTGAGATAACTCAGATCAACCAAGAAAGAAAGGTTTATATCTCACCCATAGGGAAGCTCCCTGAGATCTATAGTGTAGCAAGTTGGGACAGGAACAGATGAAGACTGAAAGCTACTATAATTTCACTTTATTTCCAGAATCTTTTCTTTCAGCAACCTGAAATGGGGTTGGCATCTTCCATCTTATCTCTCGAAGGCAAAAGTAAGTAGTACCTGAAGTCCAAAAAGACCGAGCAACTCAAAGAAAAACTTAAAGAAAACTGAAGAGACTTGAAACTCAAAGTGAACTGAAGAGCTCTCCTCTGTTTTGCTCTCTTCAATTCCTCTCTGCCCCTGACACAATCCCAGGGCATTGATCTCCACTAATAAAAACAGTCCCATATTCATGGACTTTGGGACTGAGGTTACATTCCATTATGTGACAAGGAGTAATACAAGTTTTCTTAGCTTAGAAATTCTATATTTTTAAAAATTTCATTTTGTACTTTTTTTTAAATAGCATTTTCATATACACAGTAAAAGACACAAAAAAAGAGAATGTATATGAAACACCATGTCATGCTGTTGTTCAGTTGTATTTCAATTGTGTCCAACTCTTTGTGACTCTGAGGTTTTCTTGGCAAAGATACTGGAGTAGTTTGCTATTTTCTTCTCCAGTTCATTTTACAGGCAATTTTATATTGCTTCAGACAAACAGAGATGGGAAAGACCTTAGCTTAAAAATGCCAAGGTCTCCCATTTCAGAACCATCTCCAGTTATCTTGATCTGTATCTTGCCCCCTGACCCAGATGACTGAAGAAGAGAGAGAGAGACTGGTAATTTTACACAGTCCTGCATCAGTTAAATCCAATTCACTCAGGAGTCAAGACATCACCTTCTTGGTGTCATTGATCCTCTTTGAGAGCAAAGGACAAACAATAATCTGTAAGTAGTAGTAACTGTTCCTCTGGGGAACCAACTGTTCTAGTTGGATAATGCTGCTCCTTCTTTCCTTCCCTCCCTCCTTCCTTCCTTCCTTCCCTCTTTCCTTCCTTCCCTCCCTCCCTCCTTCCTTCCCTCCTTCCTTCCTTCCCTCCTTCTTTCCCTCCTTCTTTCCTTCCTTCTTTCCACATAAGGAACCATTCCTAACCAGGGAGTCCTTTACCCAAAGGAATATAAATTTTCATCCCTAAAACTTCACAAAATTTCTTGGGGTTTACGGGCTATATTTCTTTTTTTTCTCTTTCCTATTTATTTATTTTATCACTTAAAAATATTATGACAATTTGCTTGCCCCATGTAGTTTCATTTATAGTTTCTCAAAATAAAGCATTAAAATATTAGGTCTTGATAAATTCCACCAGAATTCAAATGGAGCTGCTTGACCATGCCTTAAACCCAAATCACTCTGGCTCTAATTGATTGGACAACAATGAGTCCCAGTCTAAGCCTCATGTGGTCATTGTTTGGATTTTGATGACTCAGAGTGAGTGTAAATAGCAATTATTTCTATTCTGGTCAGAAACCCTAAGGGTCAGATTGATTTTTGTTTTTTGAATAGATGAAATAGGCCATTTTTTGCTTCATTTCTTAGCTAGCCTTAATCACTGAATGGGCATTGCCTCAAGACCTGGGAAACACCTTTGCTCAAAAAGTTCAAGGTTTCCCACTGCATCCTGGACTATCTCCAGTCATTCTGATCTATATCTGACCCAGATGGTTCCAGAGGAGAGTGAGGCTGGGGACTTTGCTCAATCTTGCCTCACTTAAATCCAATTCACTTGCAAATTGAAGCATCACCTTCCTGAGGTCATGGTCATCTTCAAGAAAGCAGGACAGACAACAGTATTAGGGATGACTAACTGACATAAATAGGACTAAGTGACTTGCCCATGCTCGCACAGCTAGTAAATGTCTGGCATCAGATTTGAATTCAGGAAGATGAGTATTCCTGATAAAGGCAGGTGGCACTGTGCCTCCTAGCTGCCCGAGAACTCCAGCATCAGCTATGATGGCTATATGCATTGTTTTTGTGTTGATTAGTCATGTCTGACTCTTTATTACCCCATTTGTAGTTTTCTTGGCAAAGATACAGGAATGGTTTGCCATTTCTTTCTCCAGCTCATTTTACAGACGAGGAAACTGAGGCAAACAAGGTTATATGATTTGCCCAGGTTCACACAGCTGAGGCCAGATTTGAACTCAGGTCCTCCTGACTTGAGGCCTGGTACTGTAATTACTATACAATCTAGCTACCATGTGGTATCAAATTTTTTTGAAGTATGTAATAGATTCCTCACATTATTTTCAAAATTGTCTGCTTCTCTCTACTTCCTCTGAGAAATACTGTGAAAGTATTTGTGTTTTTATACAACTTGGTACTCTATCCTATTTTTTACATAGGAGGTCTTGCTGGATTTTTATTTTAATACTTACTAAAAGTAACACATAAAATATCTGTGATTATTTATATAGTTTTTTCAATTTTATGTAGTTTCATAATTATAGATAGAATAAAATTTTATTTTTGATAAATATAATTATATCATGTAAATTTGCTTGCCCCATCTTCCTTTTTTCTGCCATATATCATCTTCCTTTTTGCCTTTTTTTTTATTTGTATTTTTCCCCTAAGACAATAATAATAGACTTTCTGTGATTCAGGAATTCCATGGGTTCTGACCACTTCTGTACATTCTCAGGTTCTGATGTCTTTTTTAAAAAAAAAAGAGAAGAATTCCTGTAAGTATTAGAAATTAAACTTTTTAGGAATATAAAATCTACCTCTTTCTATGGAAAAAAAGATCATGCCATTTTTTCATAGATGGTCTGAAGAATCAGTACCTTACTTTGCCTTTCTGCAGCTAATTAGTTACTAACTCTTCAAATTCCTTGTCCTGTCCCTTGTCCTTGATAGAGGAGAGATGAAAGATGTAATGAGCAAAATGGAGCTGAGAATTCATAATAAAAATGCCCAGGTGGGGTGAAGGCTGCAGAATCAGAACAGCAGACAGAAGAGAAAAAATGGAAGAAAACATGGGAATCACAACCCAGTCCCTGAACAGTAGGAGAAGATCAGGGGTGCCAGCAATTAGGGAAATTTATAACTATATGTACAAATGATTTAAGAAGGTTGGCATACAAAAGATCCAAAATTAAAAGTAAAATATGTGCACAGATGTTTATGTATTTGCTCTAGTGATCATTTAGGGAGCACTTTGGGTAGAATCTCATGGTAGCTTCAGGAAGCAGACCTTTGGGCCTCTCAGTGTCACCTCTGCAGAGACTCAACTCAACATTCCATAAATGTAATAATACACCTAAGGTAGAACCCATGGGGTCTTAGAGGTCATTATCTAGTCCAACCCCATCATCTTCTAATTGAATCAACTGAAGTCCATGGAAGTGTATTCAGATATATCAAGCAGGAAATAAGTGGAAGTACTAAGATAAGAACCAGCATGACTGACTCCAAATCCAGGGTTTTTCACACAATACATCTCTTATTTCTGGTATCAAGTAGAAGGAGCTGCCACTGGGGCTTGGGGAGGCAGTATGTGAATGTTGGAGATGATGATAGTTTCTGTGATTCAGAGAAGAAGGAAAAGTTTTGAGTTAGTGGTAGGGGATGAGGGAGACTCTTACAGGCAAGGCTACATACAAACTTTATGTAGCTGAGAGACAAAGTCTTCTAATTCAAGGGTTCCCAATGTTTTTTGTTCATGAATCTCTTTCAACCCAAAAAAAGTGCTGTGAATTTCTTCAATAGTTTAATATATCAATAATAACACTATTTTAGCTCATTTACTGTTCATGATGGCTTTTGTTCTCAATTTGTTAAAAAATTAAAATTTATATAATATAATTATATTTATAAAATATAAAATTTTATTCTATCTATAATTATGAAAACTATATAAAATGGAAAAACTATAAATAGTCACAGATATTTTATGTGTTACTTTTAGTAAGTATTAAAAGAAAAATCCAGCAAGGCCTCAAATACTTATTACTATCTGAAACACTTCAGATTAAATTTCTTTATTTTTTAAATTTTGCTGATTATAAGCCACATATTAAGAAAATAAGTTACAATATGGAAGATGCTTAATTACACTATAATCCTATATAAACTTAATTTTGGTATTGGACTTTGCATGTGAAAAATATTTGGCTTCAATATCTGGCTAAACACCACACAAATACAGTCTTAAATCTGGTTCTGCATTGAGATTATTTCTGTATTTTGATTTAATACAAGGATAAAATGAAAATGCCAATTCACAAAGATATATGGCAGAACATAGTAGGAGAATTTTACACATTCGGGGAGATGAGAGATGGATTTTTAAAATTATTTTTAGCCACCTACTTAACCAAGTGATGACAAAGAATATGTATTTGTAATATAAAATATTTATTTTTCTATTGGTTAATTATAAGTGTTATATTAAATGATAAATGTACTTAAAGTTCAGTTGAATATATCTCTTCATTTAAACAATGTTTATATATAAATTAACCTTTTAAAGGAAAGCATATCCTCAGATGTGACTTTCTTTTCTTCTGTCACTGGCATAGCAGTTAAATTCCCACAGAAACTCTTTTGAATGCCTGAACAGTGTGGCCAACCAGTTCATTTGAAAATTTGCAAGAGATAAAAATAGTAACATAAATGGAACACAACTTTAAATAAAAAAAGTCTTACTGCTGCAGTGAAAGGGAACATAACATTTCTTCAGAACATTTGTGATAGTCTATGATGGTTTCAAGATGGCTCATAATGCACATGCCCAGTGGTCACAGTTTTCAAACAATCCTACATTTGTGAAGCAGGAATATAAATATTTGTAATTTCTTGATCATATTTTTTATAGCTGAGAAAGAATGATTATGTGGTAATAAAGGGGAACAATATGACTGCTGCTGCAGTGTATACAACACAATTGAGATTATTGGTTTGTACTTGAATGTTAAGCCATTGTGGCATTTTGGAAACAATTTGATAACTGATAGAGAAACTATAAGAACATATTGCACTCAGAAGGAATCAGAGTTAGATGTGATCCTTGTGTGCATGATCATGATGACTTTGAATTACTGTAGAAATAAACCTATAATGTTTAAAATCTGCAAATGCTTGTCACAGAGGAAAAATATATTTGTAATATAATTGGGTGATTATTGCTTAAAGTATTTAAAATATCTATCTGAATTCCATAGACCATCATCACAAACCTCAGAGCTTCCAAAACCACTAAATGTGAACCACTGCTCTACCTAATAGCGTCTACTTGATAGGGTTGTTGAATAGGTCAAATGAGATAATAAATGCAAAGTGTTTTTCAAACCTTAAAGTGTTAAATAAATGTTAGCCACTTTTATTAGGAGTAGCAGTAGTGGTGGTGGTGTTATAGTAACTATATGATGGAGTGGATAACTTGCTGGCCCAGGAGTCAAGAAAAACTGAGTTCAAATCCAGCCTCAAACACTTACTATCTGTACAACTTTGGACTAGTCATAACCACTGCTTGCCTCAGTTTTATCAATTGTTAAAGGGGGAAATCATAGTACCTACCTCCCAGAGTTGTTTTGAGGATAGAATGAAATAAGAATTATCAAGTGCTTAGTACAGTGCCTGGAGCATCCTAAGTACCATGTAAATGTCACTATTTTTCTTCCTACCCCCTAAGACTTTTATTATACCCACAAAGGAGCTGAAGATACACTTAAAAACAGTATATATACTTTTCTCCCCCTCTCACAGTCCATTCAGTATACAACACTGTTATTTTTAAATAACTTTTTCAGAATAAATGGTGGTTCAGAATATCTCCCATCATAAAATCTACTACGGCCAAACAAAATGACTACTACCATAAAATCCTTAATGTGTGTGTGTGTGTGTGTGTGTGTGTGTGTGTGTATAATCAGCTCCATTTTATAAATAAGGAAACAGACTCAAAGAAGTTGAGTAGTTTGTCCTTGGTCACATAAGTGTTGGGGCAAGATTTTAACCCAGATTCTTCCTTACCCTAGGTCCAGAACACTATGGTTTTGATTATAGATCTGAGAGATTATGTGTGTGTGTGTGTGTGTAGACATACATATAGATATACATATACAAATATTTATGTATATAGATATTGTTTCCTGTCCACAGCAGCAGGAGGAAAGGATATAAAGTCTTTTAATTTAATTAATTAATAATTTTAATCCGCTGAATCAGAACAGAGTGTACAAAAAGAGACTTGAACAGATGAGCTCACATTTTACTCTGGTGGCTAATGAAAGAAGAAATACTGTGAATTTTTTCGGTAGGAAAGGGTCTAATGAGGGACCAGTCTCTCATTGCACAAATATTTATTCACTCATAAATTTTTCTATCTTTAGTGTTAACATGTATTTATAATTCATGATCAGAAACCATCTTTTTGTTGTTATTTAGCTGTTTTCACTTGTATCTCACTTTTCATGACCACATTTGGTATTTTCTTTGCAAAGATACTGTAGTGATTTGCCTTTTTCTTCTCTAGCTCATTTTACAGATGAGAAATCTAAGACAAACTGGATTAAGTGACTTGTTCTGAGTCAATAATTTTCTGGGGTCAGATTTGAACTCAAGAGGATGATTCACTGTGCCAACCTGGATGCTTTGGGGGACTTTACTGACGATTTGTGCTGACCTCTTGGACTTTGTTTGTGGGTCTGAGTTGATTTTACAGGCAGATAGCAAATCGATGATGGTGCCAGCAATGTGTATAAATATTATTGTGGCTCTATCAAGCTTCACCTTCCCAGAAACAGGAACTGTGAAGGACTTCAGGTGGACTGGACACTGTGAACTTATATGTAAATTGGGAACTGGATGAAAAACCGGACAAGGAGAACAAGGAACTTGGAGCTGCCTGCCTTTGAACTCAGGTGACAGTTGGAGCTGGGACCATGGAAGAGGAACCATGGAAGCTGAAAGCCAGTCTTGAGTCAAACTGAAAGAAGACTTTACTGGGATACTATGTACTGCCTGAGTAGATTATAATTTACTATGACCTGGGGTGGAGAACTTTGACTTTTGTACTTTGTGATTGAATTAAGGATTTTGTGATTGACTAAATGAATGTACTTTGTTTAGAACTATGTGACCATTTTGTTAAAACTACGTGGCTATTTTAGTGATAAGTTGTTGAGTTGCAACATAGTGAATGCTGTATTTTGATTTCCTATGAATGTTTTGCTCTGATTTGTTATTGAATAGAGAGCTCACTATACCATGTAATCAGAATCTTGAAAGCTGTTCACAGCAGCAGTCCTCTGGAAAGCTGCTCATGCATGGCTTTACAATTGTTCACTTTTGGGGGGAAGCAAAATTAAGTAAGGCACTTTGTATTTTTTTTCACTTGTTTTAAAACTTTTACATTTCATCTTTATATTCCCTCAATATTTATGTTAATCAAAATAATATAATAAATAGATTCATAAGACAGACTATAATAATTAGAATAACTGTGGAACCACTGAAAAGGGAAGTTTTTCTGCTCTTGGCAAGTTGATGACCTCTTGCTCATTCATGATAGAGAACCCCTCCCAACCTAGATGTGTGAATCCTACCATCTTCCACCCCCACAAAAAAAAAAAACAACTAATTGAGTGTTATGGTCTATTTACAATGATCATTTCAAATTAGTGTATAATTCACCTTTTATATTGAATTGGAGGGTTGTAGTTGCCATTATTACTGTCTTGGAAATGGGAGTTAGTTCACAGATTTAAAAAAAAGAAAAATATTAAATTCAATATTAAAATGTTTATAGATAAGTAAAAATTTACCACAGACTGGTACCAGTATATAGATGAGAAGTTTAGAAATATTGCTTTAGAATAGGGCTTACCCTTAAGGAAGGAAACTTATTTAAAACAAAGAACACCATTCTTTCTTTTTACATCTTAGCCTTTTCCGAAAAGATTTTAAAGATGTAGTTTTTCTAGGAGATAAAAATGAAAATAGTTTTCATATTATAGAGACACAACTTTTGAATGAAAAATTTATCAAGGTTTAATTTGAGAATGAAATCATGAAGTATTTTAATAACACAACACTATAAATTACAAAAGGTTTTTTTTTTTAATTCTCACAAGGTACAATTAAGCAGTGGATTGTTCCTTTGGTACTATGCTGGTGAATGCTGTCAATCCATCTTACTTCCATGCTCTACCTTTAAATGAGCAGAAAAGCTCCTCCCCTTGGACCTAGCTTTCTGTTCAGCCACTCCCTTGGCCCTTCCCACTTCTAAACTCCTGGGAGGATTTTTTTCTTGAACTTTAGCTCAATATTCATAAGGAATAAATTAAGAAAAAAGCAAAGACTCAAGATAGGTAGATGGATCACCCCAATAACTACTTTATATTCATTGCCTGGAGCAGTGGTTCTCAAACTTTTTGGTCTCAAGACCCATTTAAGCTCTAAAAATTATTGAGAATTCTTCTAAAGAGCTTTATGTGAGATCTATCTATGATAATAACCATATTATAAATAAAAACACTTAAGCAAAATTATTAAAATATTTTGATTTCTTGGACTCCTTAAAAGATCTGGACCAATAGGAGTCATTGGACCACACTTTGAGAACCATGGTCTAGAGGAATCCTAATATAAACAATCTCTCTCTCTAGCCTAGAAGGTCGTAAAAAAATGAATTAATAGGATTTTTTCTACATTTCAATCTCCTAGCCATAGAGAAAGTGCTCTGGCAAAATACTTCATTTTCAAATCTGTCTTACTCACTTTCTAGATGCTCCAAAATTTCCCTTTTCTACATTTGATGAATGCCATACATATATTAGCAATGCAATGATTAACAGCCATTTATCACAACTGATGACTCAAGAGACAAAGTAAATAGAAAGGGAAACAAACTTTTAAGAAGCAAAGATAAGTGTCTCATAGTCCAGCAAATTCTTTCTAGAAGAGAGAAAGAAGAGATAGGAAATAGAGAATTGCCATCTGGTTTTGCCCTCCAAATAGGTTTCAGCAAAGGATGATCTACCAAGGCTCCAGAGCCTGGGGTTCGTGACCTCATCTCTACAGCTTTTATATTGTTTCCATAGATCTGTCCTGTATGGCTTGGACTTTCCTAGCTCTGTTAGGCTTCTGCACACTTCAACTCTCGCAGTTTCTTGGCTTCTTCTATTCTCAATCCTTGAGGATGGAGAGAAAATTTATGAGTTATATTAACCTTCCTTCAATAGTCTTAAAGTAAGAGCAAAACTTTGTCAAAGAAGGAAACACTGGGAAATTTCTATCTGTCCTTTGGGCATTTATCTCTTCTGTTCACGATCCTAAGGCAGTACTGCAATAGTAAAATATATAAAGACAATCTAACTATACTTAATGTGTTTTTATGATTAAAGATGATTCGATAGATGTAGTATAGAAAAAATAATTTTGGGGAATATGGAATGGAGAAATTTAGGGACAATGATACTGAATTTCCTTGACAGTGAGAAATTAAAGTAGATAAAAGAAAGCTAACATGTTTCAAATTTAAAAAAAACAATAGAAAAATGGCTTTCCCATTGCTAATGGTTGCTCTTTGTGGAATAGAATGCAGATACAGAGCTCCAAAGATTTCTCTTTTTGAAGGAGATGGTGATGAGGAACTTATGGTCCATGAGGTTGATTGATAAGATATCCTCTGATTTCCCTTTTAAAATGCACCATTATAAACCAAAGAATTTAAAAGTTGAATGAAGCCATGGTTTCTCTTCTCTGTGTTGAAAAGTTAAGTGTCCTTATGCTCAAAAGGAACAACTGAACACCAAGATCAGTATTTTCAATTGCAATTATATAACTTTATTTCTTGAATTTCTTTCATAAAGTGTTGTATATTATATTGGTTGTGCTCTGGGAGGTTTTTCAATATTATAGCACTAAATCATAGATTGATATAGAAATAGTTTTCTATGTATGTGTATGTGTGTGTGTATATATATATATAAACACATTATGTATGTGTATATACATATATATGTATATGCATATACATATATATTCTTGCATATATATGCATACATTATTCTAAATAAAGAAAATCAGACTTCATCTCAAAATTGCCTATCTGAAAGAAATAAATATATCTTTTCATGAGAAAAGGTTTATTTAATTTTTTTCATAATTCACTGGAAGCATTTCTGAATAGGATGCCAATCCAATCCAGGATCTTTGGTGTGCAAGCCTATTAATTCATAACTTTGAAAAATTAAGGTTACTTTAAAATAACAAAATCCTTTTAAATGTACTTATATTTGGTAAGAAATAATGAGAATGCTTTAACTTTGCAAAGAATGGCATGAAGAAAAATTGGTTTAAAAATGGCAAAGCCCATCAAAAAGGGCATGTAATATAGCAAAAAATCTTTGGAGAAGGTAAAGAATAGAAGACAGTGCCTTGAGTATGGCTCATATGACAAAGAGTTTTATTAAAGTGGTAACTTAATCAATGCTTCTTGATTGAATGGGTGAATATTTATGAAACATAAAATATCCAAATTTACAAAAAAAGGAAAATTATAGGAAAAAAAGTTGAACATTTGTTTCCATAGAAAAAGAAAAAGGACCAGGGCAAGATGATACATAAAAGAACTTAAATCAAACATGTAACCCCCAAAATTCCTACATTATGTAAAATGCTATTTAAACTAGAGCAATATGGAATTCTACCAAAATTTTTCTATGTGATGAGTGCAATCCGATACCTAAAGTAAGGAAAGAAATATGACCATATGTGGATCCCACTAATGGATAATGGTTCAAAATATCAATAAATAAAAAAGATAATATATATTACTGAACTATAGTAAAATTATGAGTTATTACCAATAAAATAATAGCACAAATATAAGATTCTGTTTAATACTAAGAGGGTAGTTAGCATGATAAATCATATTACTATTAAAGTCTTAAGAAAAAAACCTTTGATAAAAGTTAAAAACCACAGAAAAGAAAGACTTTTTCCTTAATGATTAAAAAAATAAATGATTACTTTAAGTCATGCATTAGCATTACTTGTAATGGAGAAATGGTAAAAGTTTACATGATAAGAACAGGGACAAGCAAAGATTTTCATTATCATCTCTATTATTCAGTTGTATTTCTGGAAGTTTTAGGTTTAGCTTTTCCATATGCCCAACTGCATATTGGACATCTTGAACTAAATTTTCCATGGAGATCATAAACTCAACATGTCTGAAATTAAATTTATTATCTTTCTCCCTAAACCTTTTTCCTCTTCCAAAATTCCCTTTTAGGAAGCAAAAGTATCACTGTGGATGATATGATGCATTACTAAGAAAATTCATTATAATTGAAAAAAATAATCAGATGGATAAAAAATAGATTTAGTAAAGTATCATAAGGCAAAATACTCTTCTATAACTCATCATAATTTCTATATATTATGACAAATAAAAACAGGAAAATAGAAAAAGAAATATCACTTAACATAAAAATTAAATACATTAATATTTGAAAGGTCAGCTGCCAATAAAACTATAAAATATTTTTTATAGAAATAAAGAACTAGGGGTGTCTAGGTAGCACAGTGAATAAATAGAGCACCAGCCCTGGAGTCAGGAGGACCTGAGTTCAAATCCAGCCTCAGACACTTAACACTTACTAGTCTTGTGGCCTTGGGAGAGTCACTTAACCCTAATTGCCCTGCCTTTCCCCCTCCAAAAAGCAAGAAATAAAGAACTAAATAATTGAAGCATTATTAAATATATAGTAATGGCTTATACCAATATAGTAAAGACAATGATGCAACCAAAATTAATCAATAATTTAATTCTGTTCGAATCAAAATACCAGTGGGATATTTTAGAGTATTAAGTGAAATGATGATTATTCTATAACAGTCAGGGACTTCTGGGAACCAAGGTGGTGGAGTAATCAGTAAATCTCTGTAATTCTCCCATATTCACCCCCTAAACCCATAAATACTGCCCCCCAAACAAACCCAGGAACAGCAGAACCAATAAAAAGACAGGGCAAAACAATCTTTTAGCCCAGAAAACTTAAAAGACTGGCAATAAAGTCTGTCTCACTCAGGTAAAAGGGGAGTATGTTCCAGCGCAGGAAGCATCTCAGCAAGCCAGGAGAAAGCCTCCCTTCATCAAACCAATGGGAGATCTTGAGCCCCAGAGTAGTGGAGCAGGCAAACACCAATAGCAGGACCACAGGAAGAAAATCAAATGTACATTATCAAAAATGAAAAGAATAAATCACCACAATGGTGAAAAAATTAAAACAATCATCAGGAAATATTTTGCCCAATTATATGCCAATGCATCTGACAATCTGAGCAAAACTGATTAATATTTATGAAACTACAAAGTACCTAGAACATCAGATTAGGAAATAGAATGCCTAAATAACCCCATCCTAGAAAAAGAAATTGAACAAGTCATTAATGAACTCACTAGGAAAAAAATCCCAGGGCCTGATGTGTTCACAAGTGAATTCTATCAAACATTTAAAGAACAATTAATTCCCATATTATATTAACTATTTGAAATAATAGAAGGAGTCCTACTAAACTCATTTTATGATGAAAATATGGTACTGATACCTAAACCAGGAACAGTTAAAATAGAGAAAGAAAATTATATGCCAATTTCTCTAAAAAATCAATGCAAAAATTTTGAATAAAATTCTAGAAAAGTGATTACTGCTATATGTCACAAGGATCATACACTATGACCAGATGGGATTTATACAAGCAGGGTTGGTTCAATATTGTGAAAACTATCAACTTATTTGATCCATATCAATGACAAATCCAAGAGAAATCATATTATTATCTCAATAGAAGCTGAAAAAGCTTTTGACAAAATATAGCACCCATTCCTATTTTTTAAAAAAGCATACATCAGAGAGCAGAGTAATAAAGGGAACATTCTTTAAAATGATAAGCAGTATCTATCTGAAACCATAAGCAAGTATTATCTCTAATTGAAATTAGCTAGAAGCCTTCCCAATAAAATTAGGGGTGAAGCAAGGATGCCATTAACACCATGGTTATTCAATATAGCACTAGAAATATTAACTACATTGATAAGAGAAGAAGAAGAATTTGAAGGAATTAGAAAAGGCAATGAAGAAACAGCTATCACTCTTTGAAGATTACATGATGGTATACTTAGAGAATCCTAGAGAATAAACTAAAAAACTACTTCAAATAATTAACAATTTTAGTAAAGTTGGAGGATATGAGATAGACCCACATACACTATCAGCATATCTTTATATGACCAATAAAGCCCAGCAGCAAGAAATAGAAAGAGAAGTTCCATTTAAAATAACAGTAAACAATACAAAATACTTAGGAGTCTATATGCCAAGATAAACCCAGGAAATACATGGACACAATTACAAAACACTTTTCTCACTAATAAAGTCAGATTTAAACAATTAGAAAAGTATCAATTGCTCTTAAGTAGGCTGAACCAATACAATTAAAATGACAATTCTGCCTAAACTCATTTACTTATTCAATGTTATATCAATCAAGCTGCCAAAAATTATTTTATGAAGCTAGAAAAAATAACAACAAATTTAATCTGAAAGAGCAAAAGGTCAAGAACATAGAGGGAATCAATAAAAAATATTCAAAGGAAGGTAGTTTAGCAATATCAAACTATATTATAGTCAGATCTCAAACTATATTATAAAACAATAATCATCAAAACTATCTAGTACTGGCTAAGAAATAGAGTGGTGAGAGAATAAAGAAATGTAAATTTTATCAATTTTCCTAATATCTATCAAACTAGCAAAGATAACAAAAAAGGAAAATGACAAATGTTCAAGGGTCTAAGGAAAAACAAATGCATAAGTGCACTGTTGGTGGAGCTTTGAATTGGTCCAGTCATTCTGGAAAGCAATTTGTAACTATTTCCAGAAAGGTACCAAACCATGTATTCTCTTTGGCTGAGTTATACTATTACTAGGCTGGAAATCAAAGAGTAAAATGATCTCTATGTGCAAAAATATTTATAGCAAGATTTTAAAAATCAAAGGCAATAATTAGAAACTGACAAGTAGTTTTATTTCAGAATGGCCAAACAAATTATATTATATAGATGCAATGGATTATTATTATGCCTTAAGAAATTATAAAATGGATCATTTCAGAGAAAACTGGCAAGAGAAGGCCTATGTGAACTGATGCAAAATAAAGTAATGATAACATCATAGAGAAAAAGAACTTTGAAAGACTAAGAATTTTGATCAACCAAATGATAAAATACTAGACAGTACAATACAATGAACATCTATTATGTACTTTGCCAAGAGTTGGGGATACAAATAAAAAAAGGAAAGATACCCTCCCCTAAAAGGAGTTTTCTCTAGTGGAGAAAGATAACACACAAAAGCAAACTTTGAAGGGCATTGAGTACTAACAGGGTGCATATGGATGTGAAACTAGGCAGAGCTACAGATAGAAAGTAGAGAGATGACTGGAAAGTTCAGATTCTAGACTTCTATAAAGGAAAGTTTTAGAAGCAGTTTAGTTCTCTGTTCCCTAACCCTCCAATCAGAGGGGACAGGAGGCTGAAGGAGTTGGGAAGATACTGAGCATCCAATGCTGAGTTAGCAGCATGATGGTGAAATTTTGAGTAATAATTATAAACTGAGAATCCAAAGAATGAAGAGGAAATGTGGTACTCAATTCATGACAGAGAGGTCACGAACCTAAAATACAGGGAGACATTTTCTGACATGGTTAATGTGGGAATTTATTTTGCTGGACTAGTGAGAGCCTTATATTTCAGGCTTGTTATTTTTAATTGCTTAATGTGGGGTTGGAGTGGAGAGTATTGACAGATTAACTTTTTTAAAAAGACAACTGATATGTAAATGGTTAAAAGGATATGACCAATAGCAATTCTGAAAAAGTGCAAATTATTAGTGACTAGAAAACGTATTCAGAAGTATTATTCATCAGAAAATACAAATTAAGACACCTTTGAAACACCATCTTGTGTCTATTAAACTAGTAAAGATGGTAAACAGTAAAATAATAATAATAATAATATTACTGGAAATGTAGGAAAACAATTAGCATGCTGAACTAGGAGTCAGGAAAGCCCAACCAAGTACAAATCCAGCCTCAGACACTTACTAGATCTATGACTGTGAAAAGTCAATTAACCTGTTTGTCTCAGTTTCTTTATCTGTAAAAATTTAAAAAGTAATATCACCTACCTCCCAAGGGTGCTGTGAGGATAAAATGAAATATTTTAAAAGAATTTTGCAAACTTTAAAGTGCTATGTAAGTGCTGTTATTATTATTATTATTAATGCTGGCAGATCCATGAACTGGATTGATTGTTACAGAAAGCAAAACTGAATTATGTAATATGTTTAAAATGTTCATATCATTTGATTCAGAAATTCTACTTCAATTAATCAACAAGCATTTTTTTAATCCTCACAATGAATCAGACACAATAGTATCTAATATCTAAGCACCTGAGATAAAACAAAATAGCAAAAACAATTTCAGACCTCAAAAAGTTGACATTCTAAAAGGAGAGAGATCCTATAGAAATAAGAAGATACAATATCAAAACAGAATTGGTGGAAGGCAATTTTAGAGGTGATGAAACTGACAGAGGTTGGCCTTGTCAAGCAGAAGGTTTACCTTCCAGTCAGAGATTGGAGTGAATGAGAAAATGAGTGACAGATCATGTAAGATGGTTTTCAGATGAGCAGGAAGAGAGAAAATGTAGCTCTTGGCAAATGGCCTAGGCTTTTTCCTATGAGGAGATAAGGTCCTCAGCAAAGAGAGTAGGGATAGAGAGTGTCATGTGAAGTTTAAGGAAAGAAGACAGGTGAATGGGACAGGGAAGCACATAAGGAAGAGGGGTATGGTTTCCTTGCTACAGAACCCATTTGAGATTAGTTAGCATTAATTTGTGGGCTAGGTCAATACAGTTCTCTTCCTTCTGTTCTATTGAACAGAACAGGAGTTGGAGAGGAGAAAGATGGTGGAAGTCATCTATATGCATTGCAAGATGAAGAAGGGGATAGGGCAAGGGAACAAGGGATTCAATATTAAAGGATGGTGCATCATTTAACTGGTTCGCTAATAGGTAGAGAATGAGAAGGGGAGAGAGTATAGCCAGTGCAAATGTGATAAGCAGGGAAAGTATTGAAGGAGAGAGAAACTGGAGGTCACAACAAAGATGAATAGGTTTATGAGGACTGAGGCATAGGTAAAGAGATTAAAATATGAAAGATTATAATCAGATAAAGAAAACCCATAATTTTTTCAATATGAAAGTAGAATATGTTTAGGTAATAGCAAGATATTCTGTGTACAAATAGCTAAGTAGAATGAATAAGTAGGACATAGAAATTCCATAGACTGAGGAATTAGGAAGTTGGGCATTTAGGGGAACACCAACATAAATAGATATATAGATATAGATATTGATATCTACTGGAATAAGGGAAGAAATAATCAAGGGGAGGAATTCTATGAACCAGGAACTAAATTTGTCAAAAAAAAGATGAAACATATCCAGGGGAAGAAGGGTATCAGAAGATAAAAGTTACAAGAATCTGGACAGAGTAATAAATTTGGGTTCAATAAACATCACAGGAGGAGAAGTTGCTTAGAGATGCTGGTAGAAGGAGAATATGGTGGTGCAATAGGGAACCTGAAGCATTCCAACTTTACCACAATAACCAGCAAGTTGAGGGCATGAGTGAAAGTACAAACCCACACTAGAAAGGGTGCTAGAGATGCAATGACATCAAGAAGTAGCCGAGTTTCAATGACAGCCAGAAGATGGAAGGAGTGAGAAAAGAAACAAAAGATGAAAGTAAGTTTATTGATCATGGAGCAAGCAAGTATTCCAGAGGGCACAGAATATTAGGTGGATAGATCTAGAATGGGACATTAAGAAAGTATGATTGGAAAGGGGTCAGAATGAGTGTACACACAACTGAGGTGAGGAAGGGGGAGAAATATTCTTTGGCAGTCAGCTGGTGGTTCAGTATCAGAAAGATAAGCATAGAAAGAGGTGGGAATATTGGGGCATTATCTCTTAATTACATGACCTGACATGTTGCTAGGAACTGGGAGGATGTCTGAAGGGGCTTTGTCTCCAGTTTTGTTATGCCCACAGCCCAGCCAAGAAGCTTAGTAAAGATATAGGAGGTGAATTTTTCCTAGGTTTGATTTGCCAGTTCCACTTCTATCACCAGTAGGAGTAGGACTAGGCCAAGTTGTTTTCTCAGGTCTGCTAAGGAAATATGGTAGGGAGGCAGGTGGGTTTTTGTCCCAGTCCAACTTGACAACCATGACTTTGCTAACTGAGGGAGTAGGACCTGATTTCTGTACAATTAGACACCTGTAAGCCTAGTGAAAAGGCAGGAGATGATCTTTCCTAGTCCAGAAGAAATGGAAAAAAAACCATGTGTACTATGAATACATGGAATATGAGTACCCCATAATTAATGTGTATAATATAAGGAAATATGGGAAAATTTCTATGAAGAGATACAAAGTGAATAAAAAAAAGAAACCAAAGACCAATGCATCCACCACAATGAATAAAGACTAAACCATCAACAAAATCCATGGCAAATAAAATGTATAATGTTGCCACAACTTGTTTTTTTATGTAGTTGTTATGAGGATCAAATAAAATAACATTTGTAAAGTGCTTAATATAATGCCTGGCATGGAATAGGCCCTTACTAAATACTTATTCCCTTTCCCTTCCTCCTAAAAGTTCATTGGATAATGGGATAATATTTTAGAGGGAGAAGGGTGCTTAAATGGTACATTGTTTAATACCCTTATTTTACAGAAAAGTAAACTAAGGCAAGAAGAAGTAAAATGACACATCCCCAATCACACAGATAGAGGCAGAGTTTAAATCAAGGTCTTCTGGCTTCAAATTTGCTACTTTTCCTACTGAGTCCTGCTGCCTCTGGTCAATGTACGATGTTCATTTTCTTCATTTCTTTTACCAACTGACAAATAATATATGTGCACAAACATATTTGTCATCATGAAAAACTGCTTCTTAACGTTTTTGTGGTGGGGAGGGAAGAAAAAAAGGAAAACTCTTCATTTTATTTTGTTTTTTCCTTGGTGTTGTTGGTGGTGCTCTTATGATTTGGGTTACTTTTCTTTGTTTCTAGTTTATATTGTTCAATGCTTGTATAAGTTTGGAGAAATTATAGTAACAATTATTATTTTAAAAAAGAATGAGCATGAAAACACTGCCCGTTAATGATAATCCAAAGAGAAGGAAATAAGAAAAAATGTCTTGAAATGCAGTAAAAAAAAACCTTTCCTCATGGAGCCCTGAAAAAGGTTTCATAGAATCACAAAGAGGGGAGCAGTGAATTTGATCAGTTTAGGTATTATTGTATATGTGGATAATTCAGGTCCCACATACTGTATTTTGTTCCATAAAAGGCCTTTAACTTGAATATTTCACAAAATTACTTGCATGCATACATATATATATAGTAGATGTATATATTATACTTCTACATTGAGTAACCCTTATTATTATCATTATTAGAAATTTATATAGCTTTTTTTTCAGAACCTGTAATTTCTTAGGTATAAAGAACTAACTGGTGTGGAACCCATACTCCTCTGATACTGATTAGCCACTCATAATTTAGTGAGTTACCTGGGGCACTCAGGTTAAGTGACATGCCTGTGGTTTCACAGTCGCTGAGTATGAGACACAGAACTTCAGACTGGGTCTTCCTTACTCCAAGCTTAGTCCATCCACTATGTGCTATCCCATACTACGTCTCAGATGTTTATATCAAGCTTTACAATTACAAAGTCCTTATTTTCTTGTTCAAAGATCTGTAATTTCATGTAATTCAAGTTGTGTGGGGCTGGGGAAGAGGGGAAAGGGAGACTGTTTTTACATTTTAATAGTTAATCTACATAAATTACTGTAGTGGGGAGGGGTACCTTGTGGTCAACCATCTGGTGATAAGCCTCCCCCAACTTACCTACCAAACTTCCACTAGCAAATATGGAGTGCATCCAATGAACCCTACTCCAAACCTTTTTAGCTTGGTAGGGCATCCCACAGCTTGTACTCTTCCAAGAAAGCGTTCAAGAATGCAGCATCTACTCCGTGTCACAATGTGACCTCACAGCAGGACTTTAGTGGAAGATTATTACAAAATATTTTACACGTATTTTCTCATTACATGTAATATGCATTATTATGTTCATAATAAACCTGGAAGGCAGACAGTATAGGTATTATTACCCTAACTTTATAAATAAGGAAATTGAGACTCAGAAATGTTGAGCAAATCCAAGTATCCAAATGACAAAGATATAAAGATTTTCATTTCATCTAGGAATGGCTCATTTATATAATAATTACTCAACTTAAGGGAATTAAATAATAATAACAAATAATTAAATAATGAATAGCTTAATTCTGAAGAGCTTTATACTTAAAATAAAGATAGTTTTTGTATTATGCTACCTACAGAAAAAATTAGTAGAACTTAATATGCATTTACTGCCCCCAAAACACTGGAATTTCTAACAACAAATGTTAACATTTACATTATCCTTAATTGTAAGCCCAGAAAACACTAATTGGATGAATAATTGCAGTCATCTCTTGCAATTTTTATTTCCAAATTTATAGTCATGTTATATTCATTTCCCACATGGTTATAAGGGAGCAAAAGAGGTCAAGGTATGCTGAAGGAATTCAGGAGTGGGAAAAAGAGAAAGAATGAATAAATGATTTCACCTCACAACACATAGAATAATAATTCCTACAGAATTATGCCTCTGATATCTAAAATATATTAGCCAATTAGTCCCACTTCCTCAGTGTTCAGAACATAGTACTATTCTTGGCATAATTAGAATGATAAAACCTGACAAAACAGAAGCATTCTCCCTTTATTTGCTATAACTTCTAAAGCTGATAAGCTTTTAACAAAGTTCATTTCCATCTGAGGAAATACACACAAGACCTTTTTTTCCCCGTTCACTAGTATTTGAAATACTGGCTATTCTTTAGTGCATACCAAGTAGGTCTTAAGCCTTAAAGAAACTAACATAAAGGCATCTTATTTTCCCAATCGGGCTCTTAAAGTTCCCATGAATAGAGATGAAACTACAGCAGCGTTTTCAGGGAGCACTTGGAAACAGCAGAAGTCTACATTATCTAAGCTCATCCTAAGAAGGATGAATGCTTTGACCTTGGAATATCCTTTGATTCTGCTAGCATGTGGAATAGCATCTCTCAAATACAGCTGCTACAGAAGAAAACACAATCAGCCTCCAGTCATTCAGTGAGGTCGCTTATGTACACCACACTACGCCTCTAAATAGGAGATTGTTATAACTAGGGTAGTCTTAAAAAACGGGAGGGGGGGGGAGGTCCCCATCCAGATTGCCTACATTTCCATTCGGATATCCATTCAAAAAAGTAAATTGAAACTCCACTGCTTCTGTCAGCTGAATTCATCTTCCTTCAGAGATAATCCAAAACCTGGTCTGTTCATAAAAATATACATGTCCATCCTACCCCCAAGGAATGTTCATAAAAATATACATTTACCCCTTGAGAATGGAGACACCATCATTGCCATTTAAAACCTTATTATGCTGTATAAAATTGATAGAGGATAAAAGTTACCACAAATGTCCACCTTTGCTTGGAAACATTGCCACTACACTGAACTTCAGGTCAGTTAAGACCAGAAAATGTTAGAATTCGGCTTGAGAAATACTTGCATTTATGCATGAGGAACCTGAGGCCTTGAGAGGACATATAATTTATCTACTGTTAAACAATGAGTATGTGGCAAGACTGGGATTAGAATTCAATGCATCAACAACCATGTATTAAGAGCCTACTATGCTCCAGGCACTGCACTGGGGCTAGAAAGGCAGGACTGAAATGGTCACTACCCTGAAAGAACTCACATTCCATTAAGAAATGCAATTGAGAGGATACAAAATATATGCACAAAATATGCATAAGGGGTGTGGTGGAGACAGAGAGAAGGACATTAACACCTGGGGTGATTTTAAAGAATGTACTCATACAAAAAGTAGAAGCAGAGGTTCGTTTTTTAAAGTCTATTTAAAAAATAAATATTACTGATAAGGTTTTATTTTAGATCACCTACATTTCCCAATTTATATCTCCTTCTTTCACCTCATTACTACCTTTATAGTAAAGAATATAAAGAGATTTTTAAAAAAAAGTTTCTTAAAACTAACCAACCCATTTTATAAGGATGCTATTATATTCAGTGTTCCATACCCAGTCACTCACTCTGCAAATGAGGGGAATATGTACCTGCCTTCTCATCTCTTCTTTGGGGCCAAGATTAGCTATCATAATTTATGGCATTCAGCTTTGATTGTTTCAAAGTTCTTTCAGTTTCCTTTTTTGTAGTCATGTGTATTATTCTCATGGTGCTGCTTCCTTTGCTTTCTACCAGTTCATATGTCTCCCCATGCTTCTCTGCATTCATTTTATTCATCATTTCTAACAGCACAGTAACATTGTTGTTGTTTTTTTAATACCAGTGTATCCTGACTTGTTTAGTCATCACTTGGTCAAAGTGTATGAACATTTTAATAATTTTCTTTATATAGTCTCAAATGGCTCTCCAGATTGTTAGATCACTTCACAGTTCCACCAACAAGACACAGGTGTGCCCATCTTTCTACAATCCCTTCAACATAGACTACTCTTATCTTTTGTCATATTTTCAATTTGGCATGTGTGAATTAGAACCACAAAATTGAATTATTTTACATATAGCTTAGATTAGTGAGTTAGAGCTTTCTTTCATATAGTTCTTTTTTTTTCTTTTAAAAATTCTTAAATATTTCATTTTTTCTAATTACATGCAAAAAATTTATATATATATATTTTTTTTTAAATTTAATTCCACATTTCCTCCATCCTTCCTTCCTTCCCCCTTCATTGAGAAGGCAATTTAACCGGGCGGCTAGGTGGTGCAGTGAGTAAAGCGCCCCCCAGAGTCAAGAGGACCTGAATTTGGATCCAGCCTCAGACATTTAACACAAAAACACTAGCCATGTAACCTTGGGCAAGTTACTTAATCCCAATTGCCCTCCAAAAAGGCCAAAAAAAAGAGAGAAGACAATTTAATATAGTTATACATGTCCAGTCATGCAAAATATATCTCCATATTAGTCATGTTGTAAAAAATAATGGACTCCTGTCCCCTCCAAAATAATGTTTTAAAAAGTTTGCTTCAGTTTGCATTCAGACTCCTTCAGTACTTTCTTGGAGGTAGGTAGCATGTTTCATCATGAGTCCTTTGGAATTGTCTTGGATAATTTTATTGCTAAGTCATTTGCAGTTGATCATCATGCAATATTGCTGTTACTGTGTAAAATGTTCTCCTGGCTCTGCTCATTCACTTTGTATCAGTTCATGTATGTTTTTCCAGGTTTTTCTGAAAGCATTTTGCTTATCATTTCTTATAGTACAATAGTAATCTATCTCAATTATATACCACAACTTACTTAGCCATGCCCCAAATGATTGGCATCCCTTCAATTTCCAATTCTCTGTCACCACAAAAAGAATTACTGTAAATACTTGTGTTCATATATGTACTTTTCCTTTTTAAAAAATCTCTATATAGATAGCTTTGATTTCTTTGCCTGAAAACTGCCTATTCAATATCCTTTGACCATTTATGAATTGGGAAATGTACACAATTTATACATGAACTGATACAAAGTGAACTGAGCAGAATGAGAACATTTTACAAAGTTAACAGAAATATTGTATGATGATCAATTGTGAATCATATGTCTTTAAATATTTAAAAAATGATGGCTTTCTCAGAGAAACTTACTGTAAAAATTTTCCCCAGTTAAAAAATTAATTTAATACAATCAGAATTATTTATTTCCTGTAATGCACTCTATTTCTTTTCATCCCTTATCCATAGATCTGACAGATAAACTATTCCAGTCTCCCCTAATTAGCTTATGGTATCACCCTTTATGTCTAAATCACATACTCATTTTGACTTTATTTTGAATATGGTGTGATATGTTGGTCTACACCTAATTTAGGCCAAACTGTTTTATAGTTTTCCCAGCATTTTTTTTCAAAGAGTGAATTCTTGCCTCAAAAGCTAGGATCTTTGGTTTCATCAAATACTAGATCACTACATTCATTCACCATGGTATATTGTGTATGTAATTTATTCCACTGATCCAGTACTCTATTTCTTAGTACCAGATTGTTTTGATGATTACCGTTTAGTAATAAAATTTGAGATCCAGTTTGACTAAGCCTCCTTGCTTCACATTTTTTTTTCATTTGTTCCCTTGATATTCTTGACTTTTATTCCTTCTCAATAAATTTTGTTAGGATTTCTTCTAGTCCTATAAAATATTTTTGGTAGTTTGATTGCTATGGCACTG
Organism: Petaurus breviceps papuanus; assembly: GCF_028583685.1. Taxonomy (NCBI): domain Eukaryota; kingdom Metazoa; phylum Chordata; class Mammalia; order Diprotodontia; family Petauridae; genus Petaurus; species Petaurus breviceps. The sequence continues at coordinate 92,878,665 of NW_027186304.1, read as the reverse complement.
AATAAGTAAATTAATTTAGGTAGAATTGTCACTTTTAATATATTGGCTCAGTCTACCCATTAGAACTTAATATTTTTCTAGTTGTTTAGAGCAAACTTTATTAGTGTGAAAAGTGTTTTGTAATTGTGTTTATATAGTTCCTGGGTTTGTTTTGACAAATAGACTCCAAACTATTTTATGTTCTTTACAATTATTTTAAATGGAAATTTTTTTTTGTCTCTTGCCACTGAACTCTATTGGTAGTGTACAGAAATGCTAATGCTTTAAGTGGTTTTATTGTATATTCTGCAACTTGGCTAAAGTTGCTAATTATTTCAAGTGGCTTTTTTAGTTCTCTAAGATTCTCCAAGTAGGCCATCATATTATCTGCAAAGAGTAATAGTTTTGTTTCCCCATTGCTTATTCTAATTCCTTCAATTTCTCTTCCTTATCTTATTGCAGTGGCTAGAATTTATAGTACAATATTGAATAATAGTGGTGATAATGGGCATCCTTGTTTCACCTCTCATTTTATTGGGAAGGCTTATTGCTTATCCCCATTACAAAATAATTCTTGTTAATGGTTTTAAATAGATACTGCTTTAAGGAAAATGCCATTTATTCCTATGCTTTCTGCACCCAGCTGAGTGAAGATGCTATTCTTCCTTTGAATCAAGTCTGATGAGAATAAGGTTCAAGCATTGCCAGTAAATCCAACCATCATCTTCCTCTCCACTATAAAAGCTTTTTTGTGCCTCTTTTATGTGAGACAATTTATCCCATTCTACCTCTCCCTTCCCTGTTCTCTCAGTGCATTCCTCTTTCTCACCCTTTAATTGTATTTTTTGAATATCATCCCATCGACTCACACCTGGGCCCTCTATGTATACCCCTTCTGACTGCCTTAGTAATAATAAAGTTCTCAAGAGTTACAAATGTTATCCTCCAATATAGGAATGTAAATATTTTAAAATATCAAGTCCCTTATAATTCTTTTTCATGTTTACCTTTTTAAGCTTCTCTTGAATCTTATATTTGCAAGTCTAATTTTCTATGCAGTTCTGGGCTTTTCATCGCAAATGCTTAAAAGTCCCCTATTTCATTAAATGTCAATTCTCCCTCCCTCTAAGTATTACAATCAGCTTTTCTTGGGAGTTGATTATAGATTATAATCCTAGCTCTTTTGCCCTCCAGAATATCACATACCAAACTCTCTGATCCTAAGGCAGAAGCTCATAAATCATGTTTTGTCCTTGTGGCAGCTCCACAAAATTTGAATTATTCTGACTGCTTGTGATATTTTTTGCTTGACCTGGGAGCTCTAGAATTTAGGAGTTTTCATTTTGAGATCTATTTCAGGAGGTAGTCAGTGGGTGCTGTCAATTTAGATTTACCATATGGTTTTAAGATATCTGGGCAGTTTGTCTTGATAATTTCTTGACAGATAATGTCTGGGCTCTATTTTTTATCATGGTTTCAGGTAGTACAATAATTCTTAAATTATTTCTCCTTAATCTATGTTCTAGATCAATTGTTTTTCCAATGTGATATTTCACATCTTCTTTTCTCTCTTTTTTTATTTTGTTTTATTGTTTCCTAATGGTCCATGGATGCAGTCATTAGCTTCCACTTGCCCAATTCACCTGCCCCAGAAGGCTACAATAAAGTTTAGACATGTTTCTCTATAGCTATAAATATATACATACACATTTACATATATACATACATTTATAGATATATACTTTCCCAAATATATTCTACTTGCTTTACTTCTACTCACTACCTTGCCCTCCTATTACTTGCCTACTCCTCTCCAAGGATTCCTCCTCTATCCTCCCATTACCAAAAATCTAAACACCCTTCTATATCTCCCTTTTGCCTATTCCCTCAGCCTCCCCTCTAAAGATACCTCCCTTGTCTTCTCCCTATTCTCTATGTCCCTACCATGATTTCTTCTGAATTTAGAAGACTTTCATACTTTTCTAAATATTTATGTATTGTTCCCTCCTAAACCCATTCCTGATAAAAGTAGATTACCAGAACTACCAGCCCTCCTACCCCATCTAATTTATCTGTAACAATTCTTCCTCTTGCATTGCATTTGTATAAAATAATTACTCTTTTAGCTGATATCATACTCAGCTTTGCCCCAATCTTTCTTATGAGCTACCCTATTATTAATAAGAATCTTAGACATACATTTTACATATATTAAAAAAAGCAGTCTACCATTATGAATCCTTTATGATCAGTCTTTGGTATGTGCATTATATTTCTCTTAGTTCTTCTATGTCAAATCTTCTCTTATGGTAAGGAATTTTTTAAAAAGTCTTGAAAGTCTAAGAGTTTAGCAAATGTCCATTTTTTTTTTATTCAGGATAATACTTAATTTTGGAAGGTATGATATTTTTGGCTGCAGCCCCAATTCTTTTGCTCTTCTGTATGTTGTGTTTCAAGACCTGTGGTCTTTTCATGTCTCTGCTGCTAGGTCTTGCATAACTCTAACTGAGGGACCATCATATTTAAATTGTTTTAATTTTGATGATTTTAATATTTTATCCTTGAGTTAGGTGTTTCAGAATTTGACTGTGATATTCCTATGAGTTTTCCTCATAGGATATCTTTTAAGTGGTGATCAATGTATTTTTTTCTATTTCTATTTTACCCCTTGTTCTAATGCTTTAGGGCCATTTTCTTCAATTGTTTCTTGTTATATATCTATCTTATATCAAGATCCTTTTTTTGACCATGACATTCAGTTAGTCCAATTATTTTTTTATATTTTTCTTTTCTTGATCTATTCTCCAAATCTGTTGCTTTTTTTATGTTTCACTGTCTCTTATATTTTATCATTATTTATATTTTGTTTAACTATTTCTTGATCTCTTATAAATTCACTGGTTTCACATTGCCTGATTCTAATTTTCAATGTGGCAATTTCTTCCTTAAGATTCTGGATCTCTTTTTCTAATTGGTTGACTTTCTTTTCATACTCTTTTTGTTTTTCTTATATTATTCTTTTTTTCAGTTCTTCCTCCATCTCTGTTATTTGATTTTTAAAGTGTTTTTTAAAATCTTCTTTCAATTCTTTTCAGGTAGATTTGATGTTACTTTTGAGGGTTTCTTTACTTCAATATCTTCCTCTGAAGATGAACCCTGATCATCTCTATTCCCATAATAGTTTTCTATGGTTGGATTCTTTCTCCTTTTGTCTGTGCATTTTTTGTGGCAATAGCTCAATTTTTGTTATCACCTCTAGCCCTGGGGTGTGGGAAATGGTGCCTCTTGCACCAGATCTTCAGTTTTCCCCTCTAACCTGGAACCGAAGGCAAACCTCCAACCTCCTGTAAGTGTCCACTGCTTGTGCACTCACCAGGCATATGCTGGTTCCTTCTCACTCCCACAGCTCTTCTGTAGCACAGCTGGGTCTGTCTTTCCTGGTCAGCAGAGGTTCCTTCAATTTTCCTAGCCTCAAACACCCAATTCCCCTCACTGTCTCAGGGGTAGGAGTTCCTGTAGCTGGGGCCAAGGCAGCCTCTCAAACCATCTAACCCCAGAGCTTGCCCCTTGTTTAAGAGGCTTGCAGCTTATTGTTAAAACTGAACCTGGAGGTGCTTATCCATCTTCAGTCCTGGGATTTTTCTTCCAATCTTTTCAAATAGTCCCGGGAAAACTCTGGTTGTGCCCCTATTCTTATTTATCTCCAGCCACACTTTAGTGCTTCTCTGGGCCTTCATTACCTGCAACTATTAAAGAGGCAGGAGCTCCTATACAGGTAGTTGCCAGATTGACTTTGCACAAAAGTTGAATGGCAACAATGTGTTACTTGCAGAATTTAATATAAAGTAATAATTATTAAAAATTTGTAGGACTGGTTAAAAAAATAGAAAAGTTGGGGGCAGAGCCAAGATGGCAGCATAGAAGCTGGAAAACTCCCTGCACTCCCCCCATAAATACCTCAAATACCTATAAAAATGACTCTAAACAAACTTTAGGGTTACAGAACCCACAAAGTGACAGAGAGAAACAAATATCCCTCTGAAGGCAGCCCAGAAAGTGGACAGGAAGGTTCATTGCAGTGCACTGGGAGCCTAGCCCAGCCCTGCCTGAGCCCATGGTTTTAACCTCAGTGTGGCCCAACCAGCCAGGGCTAGAAGGACATCAGGAGAGTAGGTCACCAGCAGCTGTGGTGGTTTCCAGAATTATCAACTCATAAATGCCAAAGAAAAAGTGAGAGCTCAGTGTAGACTTTGGGAACAGGGAGTCCAGGAGTGAGGTATGGCCTCTGCCACTGAAGGGATAAGTGGCTTAGGCACAGTGGCTTTGCCACTGCCACATGACTACTTCAGAGATCCTGGCCTGCAGATTGTGGAGGGACCAAGCAACAATTCTGAGGGGTCATTGCTCTTGCTTTAACCTGCTTGGATCTGGATTGTTGTCTAGGGTGGACTTCCTGGGGCATGTGATCAGGTGTCAGACCAGTGGAGGCTTCAGAGAGGGCAGCCAACTAATAGCTCTGGCAGCTGTGAAAACCTCAGCTATTTGGAACAAAGCTCTCCTTGCTGGAAGCAGAGTTCTACTGTGGCAAAAAGCTCAAAAGTCAAGTAACTGAATGGCAACATAAGCAAGAAAAGGAAGCACAGCAACATGACTTTAGCTTCCTATTTTGGGGACAAAAGGATCAAAGCATGGAACAGGAGGAAGACTACAAAGTCAGACTCCTGTACCAAAAGCTTCCAAGAAAAATATGAACTGGTTACAGGCCCTAGAGGAGCTTTAGAAGGATTATGAAAACCAAATAAGAGAAGTGGAGGAAAAATTGGAAGGAGAAATGGGAATGATGCAAGAAAATAATGAAAAGAGAGTCAACAACCTAACTGAAGAAGATAACACCTTAAAATATAGACTAACTCAAATGGCAAAAGCAGCTCAAAAAGCCAATGAGGAGAAGATTGCCTTAAAAGCTGAATTTGCCAGATGGAAAAAGAATCTCAGAAGCTCACTGAAGAGAATCATTCCTTCAGAATTAGATTGGAGCAAATGGAAGCTAGTGACTTTATGAGAAATCAAGATACTATTAAACAAATGAAAAAATAGAAGGCAATGTGAAATATCTTATTGGAAAAACCACTGACCTGGAAAATAGATTCAAGAGAGATAATTTAAAAATTATTGGACTACCTGAAAGCCATGATCAAAAAAAAAAATAGCCTAGAAGTCATCCTCCAAGAAATTCTCAAGGAAAATTTCCCTGCAGTTTTAGAACCAAAGGGCAAAATAGAGGTTGCAAGAATCCATCAATAACCTCTTGAAAAAGATTCCAAAAAGAAAACTCCCAGGAATATTATAGCAAGCTCCCAAAGTTCCCAGATCAAGGAGAAAATATTACAAACAGCCAAGAAGAAGCAATTTGAATATTGTGGAAACACAATCAGGATAACACAGGATCTGGAAACTTCTACACTGAGAGATCAAAGGGCTTGGAATATGATATTCTGGAGGTCAAAAGAGCTGGGAATAAAACCAAGAATCACCTACCCAGCAAAACTGAGTATCATGTTTCAGGGGAAAATATGGTCATTCAATGAAATAGAAAATTTTCAAGCATTCTTGATAAAAAAAAAACAGACTTGAATAGAAAATTTGACATTTAGATACAAGAAGCAAGAGAAGTATGAGAAGATAAACAGGGAAATGAAATCATAAGGAACTTATAAGAGTTGAACTATTTACATTCCTACATGGAAAAATGATAATTGTAACTTATAAAACTTTTCTCAATATGAGAATAGTTAAATGGAATATAACTGTGTGTGTGTATATATATATATGTATATATATATATATATACACACACATATATGCATATATATGTATGTATGTATATTTGTTTATATGGGAGGGTATATGAGCATATGAATACCTATGTGAGTGTGTGTATATATGCTTACAGGCATACATAGACAGAAGGTACAGGACGAATTGAATAGGAAGAGATGATACTTAAAAGGTAAAATTGGGAGGTGAGAGAGGAATATAATGAGAGGAGATGGGGAGAGACAGAATGGGATCAATTATCTCATATAGAAGAGGTAAGGGAAAACTGTTACAATGGAGAGGAAGAACAGGAAGGCAAAAGGGAATGGGTCAACCTTACTCTCATTTAATTTGGCTTAGGAAGGGAATGACATACACACCAAATAGGGTATCTCACCCTATAGGAGAGTAGGGGGGAGGGGGATGAGAGGGGGGATGATGGAGGGGAGGGCAGATTGAGAGGGAGGGAAGTTTGAAGCACACACTTTTGAAAATGGACAGGGTCAAAGTAGAGAATAGAACAAGTGGGAGGGGTGGGATAGGATGGAGGGAAATATAGTCAGTCTTTCACAATATATCCACTATGGAAATGTTTTGCGTAGTTACACGTGTACAACCTATATTGAATTGCCTATCTTCACAATAAGGGTAGGTGGCGAGGGAGGAAGAGAAAGAATCTGGAATTCAAAGTTTTAAAATCAAATGTTTTAAAAAGTATTATTATTATTATTTTTCTTGCAACTGGGAAAAAATATATACAGGCACTGGGGTATAGAGATTCATCTTGCCCTACTAGAAAGTTGGAGAGGGAATGGAGGAGAATAAAGGAGAGAGAAGATTGGGGGAGGGAGTATGAAGTGGGATCATTGTTCTGGGGTGGTAGGTAGGTGAAAGACAAGGGAGAAAATTTGTAACTCAAAATTTTCTGAAAATGAATGATGTAAACTAAAAATAAAAATAAAATTTAATTTAATTTAAAAAAATTTTAAAAGATATTAAAAAAAAAGAAAAGTTGATCAAAGAGAAGGTCTGACTATGTTACTCCTCTTCTCAATAAACCTAAGGTGCCATTTTAACTCTTTTGTGGGAGAAAATCTTGAAAACTTGGAATTTTTTTATCTACTCCACCATCTTCCCAGAAACCTCCACAAGCACTCTTTTCTGTCATGGAACTGTGACAAGTGATCCCCCACCTGTTAGTGCTTTTTCTTTCCTTGGGAATGTGGGCCTGGAACCATATATGAGCAATGCAACAGATCCCTGCTTCTATTGCCAGCAAAGGGTCCATCGTTATCTCCTTCTACCTACAACAAAACTGCTGGATCCCTTGTCCCACCCAAGATCTGCTGCTAAACATCTTGGGAGAAGCCTAAACTGGTGTGGTCTATGCTGGACAATGTTTCACTCCCACTCCACTGATCTAGACCTTTCCTTCTGACCTTTCAAGTTACCTTGGGCTGGAAAATTATTTTGCTTCATTCTTTTGCTGGTTCTGATACTTTAGAATTTGTTTTTATGTGCCATTTATCATTGTTCAGGGATGAATTTGGAAGAGTTCTAGCAAATCCTTGCCTTTACTCTGTCTTCTTGGTCCCACTCCTCTTTTCATATGGTTCTTTATAGTCTGAAGTTCTTTTGATTGTTCATATCCTTTGACCATTCATGTACTGAGGACTGGCTTTTATTCTTAAATATCTTTGATAGTTGACTATATATCTTGGATATCAAAATTTTGTAAAAGAAATATGATAATATTTTCTCTATCAACTGTTTCCTTTTTTATTCAAATTGTACTCATTTTATTTAAGTAAATATTTTTCAAATTCATGCAACTGAATTTATCTCTTGTCGTTTGTGTGAGTAACATTTGGCATCCTAATGAAGAGTTTGAAATTCTAGAACAGATTCTCCTCTAATTATTTTATTATATCACCTTTAATATTCAGGTTGTGTCCATTTTGGGGGGGCCACATTGTATAAGCTATTGACTGGAACCTACTTTCTACCCAAATGCATTCCATTTTTTCCAGGAATTTTTTTCAGAAAAATAAAGGAAAGTTTTTCTAAGCAATTTATATTTGGGGGTTTATAGTTTATATAATAATGAGTTATTGAATCCAATTATTTCTGATTCTTAACTTTCCTAGTCTATTCCACTGATCAACTTTTCTATTTTTAACCAATCCTACAATTTTTTATGATTATTACCTTACATTATATGTTAAATTCTGTAAGTGTTACATTCTTGTCATTCAACTTTTGTAGAAACACAATGTGGCAACTACCTGTATAGGAGCTCCTGCCTCTTAAATAGCTGCAGGTAATGAAGGCCCAGAAAAGAAAATTCTCAGTACTAAAATCCTTGGTACTATCAAATGGCTCAGCATCAGTAAGTGATATGGTTTTATCTTTGGAATAAACACTTATGTAGACTTTCCCCCTGAATTTTCAGCTGAAACTTTCAATATGTATTGGCTTCCCCATTAGAATGTGAGCTCCTTGACAGTAAGGCCTTATCAAAGTCCTTCACACCTTGAAAATGTTAAATAGATGCTTTTTATACTCATTTGTTTATTTTTTTAATATTTTCCTTGGTATTCTAGAAAATTTTTCCTCCAATTAATATTTATTATTTTATGTACCTCTATAAAGTATTCACTTGGTAATATAAAGCACTAAATGTGTAAATTTAGGTCTTATTTTTATTTTTTTATATTGACTTGGCTCTGTCATGAGCACTGAATATTCCTCCAATTGTTTAAGACATTTTTAAAAGAAGTATTTTTTAATTGTAACTGTAAAGGTAATGAGTGTTCTTTGCTAGATAGACCTCCAAATATTCTGAGATATATCTTAAGTGAGACTAGTTATTATAAGGGACAGTAGGTAGCAGAATCAACAGAGTGCCAAGCCTTCAGTCAGGAAGTTCATCTTCCTGAGTTCAAATCCTGTCTAAAACACTTGCTGGCAAGTCACTTAACTCTATTTGCCTTAGTTTCCTCATCTACAAAATGAGCTAGAGAAGGAAATGGCAAACCATTCCAGAATCTTTGCCAAGAAAACTCTAAATGTGGTCACAAAGATTGAAATAAGACTGAAAAATGACTAAAGCACAACAGTTATTCTAAGAAACAGAGGCAAAGAAGAATTGCATTCCAGACATGGAGGACACTTGACTCAGAAGCACTGAGATGTAATATGGAGTAGCATGTATGAAGAACAGGAAGAAGTCCAGTTTGACTGGATAATAGAAAACATGAAGAGGAATATGTACAAAAAAGACTGGAAAGCTAAGACAAAGCCAAGTAGTGAAGGGTTATTAATGTCAAGTAAAGAAGTTTATAGTTGTTCTAAAAAGTAATAGGGAGCCACTGTGGTTTGTTGAGAAGAGGAGTAACTTAGTCAGACCTTCTCTTTAGGAAAATCACTTTGGCATCTATGTGGAGAGTGATTTGGAGTGGGAAGGGCCTTTACATAGAGAGGCCAATAAAAGACTAATGCAGTGTGAGCATGGTCTGAAGTAGGGTGATGCTTGTGTGGGAAGAGGAAAGAAGGAAAGAAACAAGCATTTATTGTTTACTGTGTGACGGGTACTGTCCTAAGTACTTTACAAATGTCATCTCTGTTGATCCTCATGACAACCCTGGGAGAGAGGTACTATTATTATCCCCATTTTACAGTTGGAAAAACTGAGGCATACAGAGGTTGAGTGACTTGCTTAGGGTCACCAACTAGTAAGTATCCGAAGCTAGATTTGACTCAGCTCTTACTGACTCCAGGATCGGTATTTTCCCATGGAGGGTCATTGAGAGGGAAGGAGACATTTATAAGATGGTATGAAAATTAATATAAAAAGATTTGGTACATAATTAGAGATGTATGTGAATATAAACAGTCAAGGATGACTGGAATTCAGGTCACTGGGTGTTATTCCAGTGTTACTTCCACTCCCCCACTCTGCTAGACCATTCCTTGTGCCAAAATATTTGTCATATTTTATTTTTTTGCTTCTAGTTAGAGGAAAAATGTCAGCCCATATTAAAAAGAAAGATGATTCCTATGTGGAGGCACTGAATCAGATGATTAGGTTGTCTCATTGTTGGCTTTTATTTAAGGTTGAATTTCACTTAGTCTTAATTTTTCCAAGGAAGATAAAATTTAATCTCTCCCAGACAGCAAATCAAAGGCTCTTTTTAGTACCATGAAGAGATCTTGACTACTGGGCAGTTCTTCCTCATGTTTGCTCTAATTCTTCCATTAACAATTGAAATGTGTCCTCTTGTTTTGGACTTCATACTTCTAATCATTTGTCTGTCTGTCTCTTCTCTCTCTTACTCTTTCTTTCTCTCTCTCTTCCCTCTCCTCTTCCTCCAGGCCCTGTGGACACTAGTCATTTCTATTGAGGAAGAAAATTAAGGCCTGTCATGGACAGGACATCTGCTTAATTTCACTTCAACTTCCATTCCAGTTTCAATTAGTGGCAGAGCTGTGATCTAGGTTTCCCTGATTGTACTACTGAGTGTCAGATGAATTTGTGTAGCACTCTAAGTTTCCTACAACTCAACTACGCAGATAATATTTCTACAGTAAGTATTATTTGTTCTGTGTCATTCTCCTGCTTAAGAAACTTCTGAGGTTTCATATTGCCTTTAGGATAAAATACAAAATCTTCACCTTGGCAATGAAAACCCTTCATAGTCTGCCTCGTTTACTTTGACTTCATCTTGCACTCCTTCATACTCTCTCCATTCCAGCCAAACTTGCATAGTCTGTCCCACATGGCAAATTCAGAAGTTCCCAAGTTGAGGGTGCCTAGAACATATCTTCTAAAGCAGAGCTTCTAAGCCCAGAATCCATAGACTTTTATGTACATACATACAATAGTTAGCATTTACATATCACTTCAAGGTTTACAAAATGCTTTATAAATATTATTTTATACTCCCAACAAAAAACCTTGAGAGGTAGGTATAACAGCAAGCACCCTGGCATACCCAGGATGGCCTTCTAGCACAGGTTCTTTAATCTACTTTTCTTAAAGGAAAGGCAACTTTTAAAAAGGTCAACAATCTTACTCTAATTACATTCAGTAGTTCAGGGGAAAGGTTAGCATCCTGAATGTGGAGAAAATACAAACAGAGAAATTATAAGCAGAGAAATTAGCATGTAGATCAACAGACAGGGCTCCAACTGTCTGAATAAAGCAATATTGCTATACACTTTACACACATCACTGGATCAAGGGAGCACAGATATCTAAGCAGTCAGAGGGCTCTGAACATAGGGGCTACTCAAAGTCTCAACCAGGAAATCAAAAGATCCTTCTCATGAATGAACCCCCAAAGTAAAATACCAACTTCTTAGCATATATAACAAAGACTCAGCATCTGATTGGCCAAGTGTTGAGGAGCTTGAATATTCTCATGCTTCAGCATTTAATTGGAAAATTCTTAGAGTCCAGAGCTTGATAGCCCAGAACTTGATTAGCTCTGGGCCAGTGCTTTATGTGCCTATTAATGGACAGGGAAGATCTTCAAATTCTATTAACATTACAGTAGGTGCTATTATTTTCCCCAATTTCGAGGAGACTAAGGTAGACAGTGGTCAAGGGTTAACCTCTTTCTCAGGGTCACATAGCTAATAAGTGTCTAAGACCAGATTTGAACTGCAGTCTTCTTGACTTCATGGCCAACACTCTATCCACCAAACCATTTAGCTGCCTCTATAACCTAATTAGTTTCTATTATAATGCTATGCATTTTGTTTTATGAATTTAAAAACTATTATTCTGGAAAGGAGTCCATAGACTTCATCAGACTGAGCAAAGAGTCCATGATGTATACAAAAAAGGGGGGGGTGGGTTGAAGAACCTCTAATCTAGAGAGAGGAGGGAATTTTCTCATGCAGCTCAAACCATGTAGAAAGTTGGTCATCTCACATATATGTCCTGCCCATTTTTCTACTTGGAGACCAATGCCAGAAAGTGACACATAGGGTGCAGACCTGATAGAAAAAGGATTATGTCTTCAGCAACCCCAAGCTATGCTTACTTTCTGGGAATAGTCTAAGTCCCAGAGTGATACTAGAAAAAAAGGTGGGTAAAATTATGAATAAATGTATTTCCCTGAAATGTCAGTATTATCCCCACTGAAAGCCCCCAAATTCAATCCTCTTCTATTGGAAGTTGGTGGATTAATTATCTGAGGACTATACATTTCTCTATCTGTTCAATGATAGCTGTGAGTCTTTTGTGGCTTTTGCTTTATCTGTGAGGTGAAATAAAGGCTCTCCTGAATTCTGCAGACATTTAGGACTTTGGATGCTTGCACAGGACCTGGGGGCTGGGGGGAGGAGGAAGGAGGAAGGAGAAAGAGCTTCTATCTACATTTGGGGAAACATAAACATGAATATGCAAAAAGATTTTCTGGGAGCAACTCCAGAATAGGGCCAGTAAGCCAAAAGGAGACACTGATCCTTCTTGAGTCTGTCCCCAGCCTTAAACTCGGTCTATTTGTGTCTTTTTTTTTTTCTGGTAGGGAGACAACAATAGAATAGACATTGATTCCTGATTCCAGATTTTTCAAGGGAATGCTTCTATATTTATATGTCTTTGTTTTTTCTCATATTAGAATGTAAGTTCCTTGATGGTATGAATTGTTCCATTCGTTGTATGTATATTCTAGGTGTTTTGCTCAGTCCCTGGCAAATTGTGGGCTCTCAATAAATACATCTTCTTGATTGATATAATGTATGTTTCTAGGAAAGAATTTGAGCAATGTTGAAAACAAACATTAAAAAAAATGCTATAAGCCTAACATTTGTGTTCATTTAAAAAACTGTCAGTAACAACAATTCTGTCTCCATTAATGGACAATGTTAACCAAAGAATGAAATTAGATAGTCCCACCATGTATTTATTCCAAATTACAGCAGAAAGGATGTCTCAGTGTTACAAGACCTCACTCCTATCCTACCCAGTGCTGCTATATACATAATTTCGTTTGAGTATAAACTTCTAATTAGTCTTCATAAATGTTGAATTTTGGAGATACATCAAGCTAAGTAAGGACACTCAAGTGTGTGAACAATTTATTTGTCTTTACCTTGAAGAAGTTTGCAACTGGGTAAATAAGGTTTCAGATTCACATTGTAGCTTCCAGTTTCACTATCTCATGATCAAGGAACTGCTACTGTGGACACATCTCTAAACACATCTGTAAAAATAACTCATATAAGAAACAAATTATTGGGCTATGTGACATTTGCTGTCAATTTATCTCTTGGGTTTTGCTGATTCAGTTTTCAAAAAGAATTTATTTACCTCTCAAAAACATTTTAAACTGCATTTTAAGTAGTCATGACCATAAGATATTTGACTAAAATGAGATCAATTTAATTTTTGTACCCACACCATAATTATTATATTAAAACAGCTATAGAAACTGCTTTGGCTAAAAACTGAGGTTATTCTTTCAGTAAAAACTTTCTTTTAAAAAAACTTAAAATAATTTGGTGCTTTTCTCACCAATTTTTATTTTATTTTCTTGGGTCAAATAAACCTTGGGACTTCCAAACTTCAGGCTTGCTTGGCATCTTCTGATGTCTGACTTACTTCTCTCTGCCTTGGTCAAAGGCAGTCTTTTCATGGAATCACAGGTTATGAGAGTTGTAGCTATTCAGAAGTTAGACAGTACAACCCACATATATAGACAGAAATCCCTTCTGTAATATCTTGGAGAAATGGCCATCTTTTGTCCTCTTGGTGATCCCCAGTAAGGAACAATTCACAGCCTCCCCAGCCGATTCCACTTTGGGGTAACTCAAATTGGTATCATTTTTCCATTCCCAAATCTGTTTTTATTTTTCCACAGCTTCTATTTATTGTTCTTAGCTCTGCCTTTGGAGGGCAAGCAAAACAAGCTTAATCCCTCTTCCAGATGACAATCCTGCAAATTCTTAAAGATAGTTGTCATATTCCCCTTGAGCCTTTTCTACTCCAAGCTAATAATCCCAGATCCTTCAATCTTCTCATCATATGATCTTAAAATCCTTCATCATTCATGCCATCCTTCTCCCAATACTGGCCAACCAACCAATGAATGTCTTTTCTAAAATGTGCTTCCCTTGAAGGCAGGAACTGCTTTCTTTTTGTCTTTGTATCTATCCCCCAGTACCTAGCACAGGAACACAGATAGAGTTCAATAAATATTTAGTGAATTATTAAACTGAATATAATGTTCCAGACCTCCTTCATTCTAGATGCTACTTTTCTTGAATCAAAGATTACACTCATATTCTACATAGTGTCTTGGTTATTAAAGTTATTTAAAATGAATTTTCTCCCAGCAAGCATTTTATCTGCATGCAACAAAAGAAATGTATAACATGTTTTGCATATAATAGTACATGGGTCAGGTGAAGGGTATATCCTGGTAGGTGGGCATCAGTCACATAACATTTTACACTGTTGTCATCTCTGCTGGGCTCTGAGTCTAGTGTTTCTCTTCAATGGCCTAGCCATGCCTCCTACCTATTAGGCACTTCCTCTGGTCTTAGCATTTACTCAAACCTCCAGTTCATATCTAATAATTTAATTAGAGTAAATAAAAGCACAGGTAAAATTACCAAGTGTAGTCACAGTAGCAAAAATTATAGAGACTCAATCTGTATCCCCCAAGTATCCTATATCTATCCTCTAAGTATCAGGCATGTATTCATGTATCTATGTATCTATCCATACATCTATCTAAATATGATACATAAGAAATTAATTCTATATTTACAGATAATCTAATAAAGTGTATCATATGTTACATAATACTTATAGCATAATTATATTTATGTGTAATATGATTATATAAAATGTAACCATATATATTTATAATAATATAATGAAATTATACATTATATTTAATTATGTACTGATATAGTTATCTAAGATACAATAATATATATAAATTATATTGATATAATTAAATAAATGTATATATAAATGTGATATATTTATATGTTATAAATAAATATAATTATATTGTTGTATAGTACACAAAATATTATTGTAATATATTAAAATTTTAAGTAACATATATATCTAGACTGACCAATGTAGGATTTTTTTTTGTTTGGGGTTTTTTTTTGGGGGGGGGTTGTTTGTTTTTGCTTAAACATGTATTTGTAACAAAGGTTTTATTTTTCTTTCTGTCTCAATTAGAGATGTATTGGAAAGAGAGAAGGTAGATATTTGCAAACTGAAAAAAAATGAAATTTCATTTTAGAAAAGTTCTTTGTCTCAAGAAGTTTACAATCCATTGAGGGCAGTACTAGATCTAATCAGGTAAATATACATATAATAGTTAGAGGAAGGAGTAAATTACTGAGAAATAGAGGTAAATCAGAAAAGGTAAACAATGACACCCAAGTGCTAATGGACAAAGTCTTCAAGGAAGCTTGGTGTTCTAAGGGGTGGAGGTGAGGAGGGAAGTGCATTACAGGCACAGAGACAAGCTTTGCAAAAATAATATACAGGTGGTGGTTGAATTGTTGAGTACCAGAAATAGTAAGTGGGACACTTTGGCCTGGTCTAATGATGCAGTAAATCTGCAAAGGTATATCGGAGTCAGCTAGTGACTATGAGTGAGCTAATGAATTTCTGTTTTATTCTAGAAACCAAAATAGAGAGTTAAGTTTCTTTAACTGGGAAATGACATTATTCGACTTGTGCTTTAGGAAGATTATTTTGGCAATTATATGGAAGAAGACTGGAGGGGAGAAAGACTGTAATCCAGAACATTATTTCAATAGTTCAGGAAAGAAGTGATGAAGGGCTGAATGAGTGTGATGTGTGCATAAGTGGATAGAAGAGAAGGTATCTAAGAGATACTGAGGAGATAGAATCAATAAGAAGTATCAGCTGAACAGAGAAGTGGGAAGCAAGGGACAGGGAAGAGTCAACGATTATTCCCAGTTGTGTATGTGACTGGTAGATAGATATACACACACATGCACATGTATAAACTGCACGTGTGTACCTATGCACACATATACATGGGCATGCATGTGTGTGCGTTATGGACATGGACATACATGTGTGTATTTGTTTACATATACACGTGTACACAGAGAATATGTGCTGAGAGAGAAAGATAGATAGATAGACAGACAGACAGAGACAGGGAAAGATTCTGCCCTCTAAGTCCACTTCCTTATCAGGATGTGAGTAGCATGTTTCATGTTGAATCCTTTGGTATTATGATTGGTTATTATGCTGGTTGTTTGCATTTATCATATTATTGCCATTCTATAAATTGTTCTCCTGGTTCTTCTCATTTCACTCTACGTTAGTTCATACAAGTTTCCCCAGGTTTTTGTAAAATAATAATCTTCATCAAATACAGCATAATAATATTATTCTTCTATTACATTCATACCCCATGCCTCCAAACATTCTCCAACTGAATAGGCAGCCCCTTGGTTTCCAGTTCTTTGTCACCACAAAAAGAGCTATTATAAATGGGCCTTTTGTTCTACAACTTTAGATTTTGTTTGCCTTAAGACTGATTCCTTCCTTAACTTACCCTCCTTCTTAACCCTCTTCTCTTTACCTCTTGTTTCTCTTTTCAATGAAATCTATTCCCATAATCAAGTATATGTGTGCATTCTCCTTTTTTATCAGTTCAGATGAAAATGACATTAAAATGTCATCTCTCCTTTACCTCTCCCTCCTTGTGTGTATAGACTTCTACTAATAAACTTTTATTATATGAGATAATTGTACGTAATTTCTTCTTCATCTCCTCTCCCCCACAAGGTACAGTCTCTAACCCTCCCTTTCCATTTTGTTTTAAGATTATCAAAACCTAATCAAACTACTCCCAGGATCTCTTCTATGATCTCTGATGATGACAGAATTCAGGGAGATACATGCACTTCTCACCACATTAGAATATAAACAGGGTATTCATTGTTCAGTCTTTTATGATTGTTTGCTCATGCTCACCTTTTATATTTCTCTTGCCTCCTGTGTTAATATTTCAAGTTTCTATGCAGATATGATCTTTTCAGAAGAAATGCACAGAAGTTTCCTCTTTCATTAATTATCTTTTTTTCACTTAAAGAATTATCCTCAGTTGGGGCGGCCAGGTGGCTCAGCGAGTAAGAGCACTGGCTCCAGTGTCGGGATGACCTGGATCAAATCCAGGCTCAGATACTCAGCACCACATCCAGAAACAACTGGCCGTGTAACCTTGAGCAAGTTACTTAACCCTGATTGCTTTAAAAAAAAAAGAATTATCCTCAGTTTTATTGGGTAGGCTATTCTTGGTTGTAATCCTATAGCTTTTGTATTCAGTAATGTCATATTTCAAGTTGTCTGTTCCTTTATGGAGCAGATGTTTGCTGTATTGTGTGCTATCCTTATTGGATCCTCAATATTTTAATTGTTTCTTTTTGGTTATTTGCAGTATTTTTTTAATCTGGAAGCTTGGGATTTGGGCTGTTAAGTTCCTAGAAATCTTCACTTTGAGATTTCTTTCAGGGGGTGACTAGTAGATTTCTTTCTATATCCAATTTGCCTAGTAATTCTAAGACCTGTTATGATTTCTTGAAATATGATGTCTAGATTATTATTACTTTTTGGTCATGGTTTTCAAGTAGCCCAATGATTCTTTTTTTTTTGCCTTTTGGAGGGCAATTGGGGTTAAGTAACTTGCCCAAGGTTACATGGCTAGATTTTTTGTGTGGGTGTTAAGTGTCTGAGGCCGGAACCAAACTCAGGTCCTCCCGACTCTGGAGCCGGTGCTTTACTCACTGCGCCACCCAGTCCAATGATTCTTAAATTATCTCTCAATCCTTTTTCCAGGTCAGTTGTTTGTGCTAAGAAATACCTTACACTTTCTTCTTTTTTAGTCTTTTTAGTTTTAATAGTTCTTGCTGGGCAGCTATGTGGCACAGATGATAGGATGCCAAACCTGTAGTCAGGAACTCATCTTCCTGAATTCAAATCTGGCCTCAAACACTTACTAGATATGTGACCCTGGGCAAGCCACTTAACCCTGTTTGCCTCAGTTGCTCATCTGTCAAATAAGCTGGAGAAGGAAAAGGCAAACCACTCTAAAATATTTGCCAACAAAACACCCAAATGTGGTCACAAAGAGTTAGACATGACTGAACAACAACAACATTTCTTATTATCTCATAAAGTTATTAACTTCCATGGAGTCCACATAGATTAGCTTCTACTTGGTCCATTTTCTTTTTCAGGATATTTGTGTTTTAGACAAGGTTTCATACTTTTTGTGCTGAACTCTTCACTTTGTTCCTGGTTCTTGCTTCCGTAGCTTTCATTTCTTTTTCATTTTAGAACTCTCATTTAATTTATAAAAAATAGTTCATAGCTCTTTTTTAAACTCATTTCATCTCTTCTAGGACTTCTAGTTAAATTTGTGCTTAAGCTATTTATTTTTTTAGGCTTTATTTATCGATATTTTTGGAGTCATTCTCTTTTTCTGGATTTGTGTCCTTAGTGTCTCTTTTAACAGATTAGCTTCTTATGGCAGATTTATTTTTTTGTTTACTCATTCTTCCAGTCACCCTTTTGACTTTGAACTTTATTTTAGGACTGGACTCTATTTCTAGTGGGAATGTCTGGACTATACTTTTTCTTCTTAGGTATTTCTGTTGCTTTCTTGGGGTATTGAGTATTGTATTATTCCAGGACCTCAAAGATAGCTACCAAAGGGAATCTTTAAGCTTTCAGTGCTCTCAAAATTGTCTGATTTGAAGCAAAGTCTCATTACTTCCCCTCCAGTCTGAGCTTTTCAAATTACTGACTCAAGTTTGGATCTGAGCAACAGGTTTGTGGGTTTTCCTTATTTGGAATTCAAGTAGACTGCTGCTGGACTCAGTCACTAATAAGCAGCTAAGTTCTATTACTTCAATATGACAGAACTGTGGGCTTTCCTTTTGAATGAGATTCCTGGTCTGATTATTTCTCTGACCTTGCTTTCTGACCTTGCTTTCTCCCTGGTTAACAAAATAGGGCTCCTGACTGATCCTTACCTTGGAATGCCATCCTTGGGCACAGGTGGCCTCCTCAATTCACCCTGAATCTGTATCTTGAAACTGAATAGTGACATGCAGAATTCCCAGTTAGCATCTGCTCCTGCACTCTACTTTATATATTAGATCTAGGACCTCTTCCTGCCATGATACACAGCCAGTCTCTCTTTTTGCTGAAATGCTCTGTGTGGCATGCTGACCAGACCCCATCTTCAGTTTCCCTAGACCTCTCTGTGTCCTTATGACAACTTGTACTGGGAAAATGTCTCTCTGTGATATTTTCTTGGATTTCCTGATCAGGACTCAAGTTGATTCTTTTCTAGATCCTTTTGAAGGAGTTGTAGAGATCCGAGGGAACTCATTGTACTACTTTACCCTCTTAACTCTGCCAATTAGTAAGGAACTGTTTAGTATTCATATCCTTTGTATCTAACACAAAGCCTTGAATACATCAATTGCTTGTTGGACTATAATAGAATAAGAAATTTGATGAGAAAAAAAGAAAAAGAGTATTTTCTAATTCAACATTCCAATATTAGGGTTAGCTTTTTAGGACTATGAAGCAAAAACCCTTTTTGGCAATATTTGACCATGATTTCACTAAAAGTAATTTTTTTTGTTGAGTCTGCTAGGGGTCTTTTTGAAGAGAGAGGGCTGGTAAAGGGAGACAAGCTAGAATTCGGTTCCATGGACTTTTCTGGCAGACAATATTGATGAATTTTGCATGTGTTGGCATAAACAAATCATTTTCTCCTGGATTTCTTCATAATATAAATTTAGGGCAATGATTCACATGGTGTATTTGTTGTTTTGTTACTCTGGAGAACTTTGAAAAACCAGATTTTATCAAGGGGACAAATAAAGTGACCCCTTATGCTCTTCTCCCTTTTCTTTAGAAAGACAAGAGACCCTTGTTCTCCCTGTATTTCAAAGATATGCTGGTCAATGTTTTCATAAGCAGTCAGGCTCTCTGGAAGTGTGGGGGATGTGGGTGGGAATGTGTTTAGTACACACTTTTAAGTTTAATCTATATTATTAACACTTTCTTAATTCTAGCCAATCAAGAAAACAATATATCAAACTCTAATTTAGAGTTTGCCAATGAGACACAAAGAGCCTATAGCTGGAGGTCTTTTCTGATCCATGTAAAAGTCATAACAGTCTTACAGTAGAAATATTTTTAATGTGTTACTTAAATTTTCAAAGCCATGTTGAAGCAGAGGAGAAGCCGTCATCACATGAAACTCAGGTAACTCTCAAAATAAGCAACTTGGTTGGCAGAAAGTTATCTAAGACCATTAAGACCACATAACTATTTCTTTTGCCTTCCATATTCACTTCCTCTAAATACCTGAAGCCCCTGAATTATAGGAGACCAAGAGATCTAGAAGTAAAAAATTTTCGAGTTGCAAGAGATCTGAGGCAATTTAATCTGACCTCCTCATTTTATTCGATTACTATGGTGTAGTTAGCACCAAGAGCACAAGATTTGAGATTAGAAGGCCTAGTTTCAAATCCCACCTTTATTGCCTACTTCTCGTATGACTTTGGGTAAGTCTCGTGCAAAATGAAGGAGTAAAACATAGGGAAGGCCTAGTTGCAAAGCATGGGAGGACCATAGGATAGGTGGAACCAAAATATATTGACAAAAATAATTTTTATTCAAGGGAATAAGCTGCTATTTACTGTAATAAGAGAAGTTCAGTTAAACCAGCAGAACTTCCCACCTGGCTAAGGTTGGCTGAGTTCTAAATCAATCCACTGGAACTTCAAACATTGAAAACCCACATAAGCATTGCTCAGGGATAAAGAAAAAAGAAACTTCTGGCATCTTTGACTCAAAGAAGTTAGAGATTTCAATTAGCCAATTAAGACACTCTTTGTTAATCAGTTCATTTCTCAGTATGTAACCTTAAGGACCATGTAAATCTATAGGCATTTGTTACAGATAAAGGTGTCCTGGCTGCCACTCCCTATCTGGACAGGTCTTGTATATAAGGGATTCGATTTGCCAGATTCATTCAGTGGTTATTACTACAGCTGAAACCGAGAGAGACCCTTGTTCAGCTTTTATTTCAAGGTTGTATAGGAGGGAAAATATACTAGGGACATTCTTTTAAGCTTAATCTGTATTTTTAACACTTTCTTAAGTCTAAACAATCAACCAAGCAATAAATAACTCTGGTGTGTAGTTTGCCAGTTTCTGAAGTGTCATTACTCACACCATAAATTTTAAGCTTTGGGGTAATCACAGGCAAGTAAGAGCTGGCACTTTGTTTTTACCCATTTATCTGCTTTTATAGAATGTCCCAGAAGTCTTAATGCAATTTAAGGCTAAGATTTTGGAACCGTGTGTATGTTCATGTATATACACTTGTATAATATATGTGGATGCATATATAAATACACACAATATGCATGCATATGTCTATACATACACAGGTTTATGCGTATGCACATCTATACACACATACTGCATGTTTGCATATATAAACATATATACATGCATCTGCGTGCATATGTGTATGTGTGTGTGTATTCTGTCTGCATCCATACATTACAGTTAGATGGTTAGACTATAAGCTCCATGAAAACAGGGGCCATCTTTCATTCTTTCTCTTCCACCCACCTCCACTCCCCTTCCCCCGCACAATGTTCTGAATATTGCTTACTTGGTTCATGTCTCTGAAATCAAAATGATGGATTAACTGACTTTTTCACTTTCCAAGTAGTTATTTTTGTATCATGAGAAGACAGCCTTAATGTGGTAGAAGTGATAACTGCTGAGGGCAGCCTTAATGTGGTAGAAATGATAACTGCTGAGGGTTCTCAAATGAAAATCCCACAAGGTTACCCTCTTTCCCTTCTCCCATTATGCAATAACAGTCACAGTCCCTGAAATCAAAGGCAGAACATTTAAAATGGATACAATGAAATGAGCCCTTTTAACTTCTCATCAACCCAGCTATTCTTTGCCAGGGGATACAATTGAGACAAGAACTGGTGTTCATCCTCAAAAAGGATTTACTGCATATGCATGAGCTGATGTTGTCTTGCTGTAAAGGAGCAATAATGAAAGTCATAGAGATTCTTGTCCTGGGGCTCCTGGACTCCTGCTGCTATCCAAAAGGAACTTTTTACAGTTTCCCTTTTCTCTTCCCTTTCTAGTTTCCCCTCATTTGTCAGGATACCCCCAGGGAATGAAAAGATCTCATGGATGAGCTAAGTTCTGACTTTCTGGAGACCAGATGGTCCTGGTTCTAACACTGACTCACGGCAGGACCTGGAACAAACCATGTAACCTCTCTCAGCCTCAGTTTCACCACCATGAAATAACTGTGTCCTGTGTTTTCTGGCAGATGACAAACATTCTTTGGATTGCAACTTGATAAATAAGGAAGGTTTGGTGAGAATTATTATCTGCAATGACTTCAATCTCCCTCCCACACTCTTTGAAATTTATTGTTGGTCAAGAATGACTGTACTATGATGTTACCATGGAAACAGATTCTGTGGTCCTGAGATCCCTTTTCCCTTGAATACAAGGCAAATTCAGTTACTTGGAATGCATTTCTTTATTTGGGGTATTTGTGACCAGTGCTATATGTACTGGCTTCATAACTTGGATCCTTACAAAATGAATGTTGGTAATGGCAGGCTTTCAAATTTCAAATTCTTTTTAGAACTTTCTATTGACCAAAACTCCTTATAAGAATTTGAACCTCTATATAAAAATATAATGGAATTTATATTATCAATCAACACATAATAAATGAGCACTTACTATGAATAACAGCAACAATAATAAAACAAAAGTTTCTATTTCTGTAGCAAATTTAAGTTTATAAAGTTGTTTACATACATTATTTCATGTAAGTCCTAAACTAACATATATTAATATCCCCGTTTTACAGAGAAGGGAGGTAAAGCTTAGAAAGGTTAAGTGCTTTGTTCATGATATCAAAGCTAGTAAGAGTCAGAGGAAAAATGAAATGCAGGATACTAAATAAGGTAGAAGATGTCTTTAAAAAAAAAAGGGCAGATAGGATGACTGAGTGACATGACCTCAAACAGAATGGGCATAAGTAGCACAGTGGACAGTAGGAACAACACAGTTTAGTGGGAAGAATGACAGATTTGCTGTCAAGAGTGCCTGAGTTTGAGTTCTGTTACTGCTCCATGCCTTCAGCCTCGGCACAAGTCACTGATTTTGCATAAATATCTATGGGGAACCACTTTAAAAATTTTGGTTCTTTTTCAATTAAAAAAATATATATAGCTTCTCTGCCTCCTTCTACCCCTATCCCCATTGAAAAAAGAAAAAAAAAAGCAAAGAAAAACTTTTGGAACAAACATTCGCAATCAAGCAAAATTATTTCCTCAATGGTCATATACAAAATATATATATTTTATATATGATTCGCAATCAAGCAAAATTATTTCCTCAATGGTCATATCCTATATATATATATACACATACCCTGAGACTGTCCTCTTTCAGGAGGTAGTAGCGTGTTTCATGATCTAATCTCTAAAATTATGGCAGGTCATTTCATTGATCAGAATTCTTATGGTTTGCAAAGTTGTTTGTCTTTATGATATTGTTCTTATATAAATCATTCTCTTGATTCTGCTTACTTCATTCTATATAAGTTCATACAAGTCTTCCTGGATTTCACTAAAACCATCTATTTCATCATTTCTTAAAGCACAATAATATACCATCATATTCATATGTCATAATTTTTCCAAGTCTTCCCCAATTGACAGGTGCCCCTTTAGTTTTCCTCCTCTTTGCTACTGCAAAAAGCAGTGCTATAAATAAATAAACATATTTTATTTATTTTATATGCATGGGTCCTTTTCCTGAGTCTTTGGTATTTTTTGGAGGACAGGTCTTGTAGTGGTATTTCTGGGTCAGAGGATTTGCAGTTTAATGACTTTTTTTTTCCAGAATGACTGAACTAGTTAAAAGTTCCATCAACAGCCATAGACATGTCTATTTGCCCATAGTCCTTCCAACATTTGTCATTTTCTTAGTCATCTTTGCCAGTTGCTTTAATATTTATTTCTTCAGCCATTAATGATTTGGAGCACTTTTTTCACATAGTTCCTGATAGATTGGAATTCCTCCTTAGAAAACCCCTTCTTCATTTTCTTTGACAATTTATCAATTAGGAAATGGCTCTTATTCTTATCAGTTTGAGTCAATTCCTTATATATCCTGGAATACAGAAAAGGTAAGTGCTTTACTGACTATCTCATTTAAGATGCTCTCCAGTGTTCTAGGGCTCGATTCAATTAGCACAATTTAATCCACAGGCAAGGGCATCTGAAATTCCTTATATATTTAGCAGATAGGAGCACAGTAAGTACTGATCTGAAGTCAGAAAACATTAATTTCTAATCCAGTGTCAGGCACTAGCTGTGTGATTCTGGGCAAGTCTCTTAAATTCTGTCTGCTTCACTTTCCTTATCTATAAAAGGGAAGTAATAATAGCACCTACTTCCCAGGGTAGTTGTGAGACTAAAATGAGGTGATGTTTGTAAAAAGACTTTTCAAAATTTAAAGTATTACACAAATGCTAGTTATGGAAAGATCATATACCATTTGGACTCTACTGGATATTTTCCATGACAGTAAAAAATGTGTTCAGCGAGTGTATATATATATATATATGTATATTTATATATGTGTGTGTATGTATGTATATATTACACCTTGCTTGATAATAACAGAATAATTAAACAAAATAATTTCTGTAGCTATAATTTTTAGATAATTTACATGATTTTGACATATCCTTGAGGAGAAGAGAGATGGTATACTCAAAGACAATAATTGTTTAGAACATAAACAATTGTTTTAAAATCATATGATGAAAGATGGTAGAAGATTATGAATATGTGTATATGTAACAATACAATTATATACATGTTATACATATAAATATGCATATATATCACATATGTTTATATGTGTATATGAAACTGAAAGGAGGACAATAAATGGAAGGAAAACAAAATATTCACACAAGCTGGTTTTTGTAAATGTCTTACTAGTATAAATAACTTTTATTTTTTTACTTCACCTGTCTTTTAAAATATATATGTGTGTATTCCTCCTTTTGCCTCCCCAAAACCCCATCTAATACAGACTATTCTCACCTTTTGTTCAAGTACAAAGAAAGAATCAAGCAAAACTTCAAAGTTGCTTTAGTTTGTATAACTCTTATCATTAGTAATTTAAAACATCTTTTATGTGTTTGTTTATAGTTTGGAATTCTTCCCTTTGCCCACTTATCCTTTGGAAAATGGTTCTTGTTCTCATATATTTGTGGATATCTGCTAACTGATACAGTTTGGATCTTCTTCTAATGACAACTGATTTTCATTAGGTAAACTTATGCAAAAAATTATTAAAATTTCTATTGCTATTTATTTCTAATTTCTTTTCTATTTTCAGTGCCAACAACATTTTCAAAAGTCAAGTAGGGGATATTTTGATTGTAGATGATAACTTTTTTTCTCATTTTTATACTTTGCTCTATATTAATTTCAATCATTGAACAAGTTAGCCATTTGACTCTACATAGATAAATGACTCAGGAATAAGATCTTTTTTATTCATCAAAAAATACAATGGGAGGGGTTAGGTGGCACAGTGAATAGAGCACCAGCCCTGGAGTCAGGAGGACCTGAGTTCAAATCTGGCCTCAGACACTTAACACTTACTAGCCATATGACCTTGGGCAAGTCACTTAACCCCAATTGCCCTGCCCTCCCTCCTCCAAAAAGACAGACAGACAGACAGATAGATAGACAGATAGATATAGATACAGATATAGATATAGATATATAAACAAACTTCCTTTCTTATATATAATTTGTGTTTAGCACTTCCTAACTCTTTTCTTGAAGAAAAGATTCCTAAGATGTGGGTACAAATATAGTCAACAACCGTTTGGCCTTCTTCCTTTTTTATTCCTAAGCATGTATTCCAATATTTTTTTCCTGACATCCACTATATTCACCTTTGCATTGGAATCACTGAGTATCCAAATATTTGTTGATTTATTTTGGAAGGTTTGTCAAATCCTTCACAGAATGGAAAAGATAGTGATAAATTAAATGCAAGGGAGGGCAGAGAAGCATTGTGTGGGATATCTGTGTGGAAATTCATGAACCTCAATGTGGAAAGAGTGAAAAGCACTTAGGGGGTGGAGGGAGAAATAGACATACACAGAACAATAGACACTGAGAAATAGAAATACAGCAAGAGACACAGGCAGACAGACTTGAAACCTAAATGTAATTGGGAAATACTTTAGAAAATAAAACTGCAATAAAATATAGTGACTATGTGATTTTCTAAGTCAATATGGCCTTCATGGATTCTTATTGTAAGACTTAGTTCTCGGGGCGGCCAGGTAGCACAGCGAGTAAGAGCACCGGCTCCAGTGTCAGGATGACCTGGAGATCGAATCCAGGGCTCAGACACTTAGCGCCCACCCAGAAACACCTGGCCGTGTAACCTTGAGCAAGTTACTTAACCCCAATTGCTTAGGGATGGCCAGGTGGCTCAGCGAGTAAGAGCACCGGCTTCAATGTCTGGATGACCTGGATCAAATCCCGGGCTCAGACACTCAGCACCACACCCAGAAATAACTGGCCGTGTAACCTTGAGCAAGTACTTAACCCTGATTGCTTTAAAAAAAAAAAAAGACTTCATTCTCTCCTCTCTTTTTATATGAGTTTGATTCCAGTGGTCTAAAGAAATCTATATGAATTTCCATAGAAGATTTTTTTATGAGTTTAGATTCAAAGGGAATATATTCAAAATTAGAAGCAAGGGTACCAAAGCAAGGGAAATATACAAAAGTGGCATATACTTCCAAGAAATCCCAGAATGAGTTGAGGTTTTAAAAAAATAATAACTGATAAGAGTGACAAACTAGGGTGTCTTAATCTGTGCCTGTGGCAAAAATAACATGGAAGAGATAAACTTATTTCTGGGTTAAGATAGCGAATTTCTACCCCATTGAATTACTTGACCATCAAGAGTGATTAATAAGCCAGAGCAGTCTCCTGATTTATCACAGGGTTCTGTTCTTATCCTCCTTCTGTTCAGCATTTTAAGCAATGAATTAGGTGAAAATAGAGATAGACACCATTATTGAAGTTGAAGATGGCAGAGAACTGGGAGAGATAGCAAATACAATGGATAGAAGATGAAAATAACTGTAACAGGCTACAGTGATGAGCTAAAACTAATGAATTAAATAAGGTTATATATAAAGTCCTTCCTGGTGCACAGAATGGAGGAGACATGACCAGATAGACATAATTTCACTGAAAAAATATAGGTATTTTAATTAGCTCAATATGTCAATAGTATGATGAGAGTATCAATAAAGTTACTAGAATTTTACTTCAAGTCAACAGGCATTTATTAAGCACTCTCCATATTCTAAGCACTTTGTAAAATGCTGGAGACACAAAGAAAGACATAAGATAGTCTCTGGTGTCAAGGAACTCAATTCTAATTTGGAAAAAAAAATAACAAAACAAAAACTTGCAAACAACTACCTACAAATACAATCCATACAGGATAAATTGGAGATAATCTCAGAGACAAGGTGTGATCATTAAGGAGTTGGAAGAAGGCTAAAGGGAAAAGCTTTTTCTCGAAGGTGATTTTTAGCTGAGACTTGAAGGAAGCCAGAGAAGCCAGACCTAGATCACTACCTACTATGTTCTACTTGTAGCTAAAGCAAAACATATATATGTATATATATATATATATGTGTGTGTGTGTGTGTATGTATGTATGTGCGTGTATATGCATACACATATACATATATATATATACACATGCATACACACACACATATATATATATACATATATATTTACACACGCATATCACTTGATCACCTACCCTCTTGAGATGACTCTTCAAATTTAGATTATCAGACATTGTCACCTAAAACCTTCTCTCACTAGGCAGGGGTGACCTACATTGGGTTTTATTGATATGGACTTTTGGAACTCATGGGAATCTCCACACCACAATGGGGCATGGAGTTACAACCTTTAAAGAGGAATGGAATCTTAGGCTGTATGAGAGGACAGGGTGCTCAACTTGGAACCAGGACAATTTGACTGCAAATACTTATTAGCTGTGACTCAAAATAAACCACTTATCCTCTCTGAAGCTCAACTTCTTGACCTGTCATGTGTTAATAATACCTACTTCACAATGAGAATTAATGAGAATTAAATTGAGGAATGTATATACTATCGGAAGCAGCAGGAGCCTAATGTCCAGAACAGGTAAGTTTTACTTACTACATGTTTGACCTTAGTGGAATCACTTAACTGTCATAGGAGTTATGGGTTAAACTAAAGGGGCTCTGAAATCCCTTCCAGTCTGAGATCCATGCTGTCTGATCCTATCACCCTGATCAAAACACTCTTGAAGTTACTATTCAGTTCTATGTACTAGATGCTGAATTTGCTGATATATGTATAGAGGAAGTTGTCAAGGATGGTTAGGGAAGCTGAAATGATGTTATGTAAGGATTATTTAATGGTATTGTGTTGTTTAACCTAAAAAATAAAATAATTGGGTGACAGTGCTGTATGTCTTCAAATATTTAAAGGTTTACCACCTGGAAAATGGATTAAAACTAGCTATGGGGCTTGAGAGGGAAGAACTAGGACTAGTAAATAGAAATTATCTGGACCGGAATTTTGGCTCAGAACAAGGAATAACTCAGTCAGCATTTATCAAGCACATACTATGAGCCAGGCACTGTGGTAAACTCTAGGGATACAAAAAGAAGCTCCTCAAGGAGCTTAATCGACTGGGGAAGGCAGCATGCAAACAAATACATACAAACAACATATAGGAGAAATAGGAAATAATTAACAGGTTTGCCGTAAAAGAAGGCATTTTTAACTGGGACTCAAATGGAACTAGGGAGGTCACCTAGTTGAAGAGGAAAAGGGAGAGCATGCTAGGTCTGAGGAATAGCCAGAGAAAATGCCTGGGATAAGAAATGGAATGTCTTGTCTATGGAACAGTTTAGAGGCTAGTATCACTGGATCAAACAGTACCTGGCCAGATAAACGGTATAAGAAGATTGGAGAAGGTGGGAGGTGGTTGCATGGATAGGTTATGAAGTGCTTTTAATGCCAAACAGAACATCTTATATTTGCTCCTGGAGGCAACAGGTAGCCACTACAGTTTACTGAACAGGGAATAGGGGGCAAGGTTAGGACATAATCAGACTTGCACTTTAGGAAAATCACTTTAGTAGCTGCAAAGAAGATGGATTGGAGTGGAGAGTGACTTGAGTCAGGCTGACCCACAAGCAGGCTACTGCAATAGTCCAGGCTTGAGGGGATGAGTACCAGTATAGTGACCATGTCGGAGGAGGCATATTCAAGAGATGTGCAAAGGTGAAATCAGCAGGCTTTGACAACAGCTTGGATATGTGGAGTGGGAAATAGTGAAGAATCCAGGATGACTTCTAGGTTGCAAGTCTGAAGGACTGGGAGGATGATATTGTTCTCTACAGTACAAGGGTATGTAGGAGAGGGGAGGGATTAGGGAG
This sequence comes from Petaurus breviceps papuanus, assembly GCF_028583685.1. NCBI lineage: Eukaryota > Metazoa > Chordata > Mammalia > Diprotodontia > Petauridae > Petaurus > Petaurus breviceps. Next base: position 92,849,191 of record NW_027186304.1, on the reverse strand, counting down.
AAAGACAATGCATTCCATTTTGGAAATACTGAGTTTAAGATGTCTACTGGACATCCCATTAGACAAGTCTGAATGCCAGGTGGAGATGCTTTATTGCAGGTCAGCATTTGCTTCATAAGGGAGTGAGTTCCACATTATTAATGTGACCAAAGGGCCAAACTGCTTAGAGGCTGTCCCAGAATAGATCTGGCTCCGTAGCAGCAGCTACTTCTGTGGGTTCCTCCTAGTCCATTCTTATGCCTTTTCTCCCATCCCTTCCCCTCAAACACAAATTTAGTTTCCATTTGTGTGTTGTCTTTCCTATCAAAATATATGTAGATTCCTTTAGGACAGGGTTTGTCTTACTTTGTACTTATTTATAGTTGTATTCCCATCACTTTAGCAAAGTGCTTGGTACATAATAAATGCCTTTAATAAATGCCTTTTCATTTGTTGACTACACCCAGGCTATTAAATCAGAGTCCATAAAATTGCTGTTATGTTTTTGAACTATATTTCAATATCATTGCTTTCATTTATAATTCTATATATTCTACTCTATGCACTTAAAAATACTGTTATGAGGAGTGGCTAGGTGGCGCAGTGAATAGAGCACCAGCCCTGGAGTCAGGAGGACCTAAGTTCAAATCCAGCCTCAGATGCCTGACATAATACCAGCCATGTGATTTTGGGCAAGTCACTTAACCCCAATTGCCTTCCAAAAAAAATTTGTTATGAGAAGGGTTTCATAGTCTTTGAAGGACTGCCAAAGGAGTCTATAACAGACAGAAGATTTAGAATCCCTGGTTTAGAGGGCTAGTGTAAGGTTAAGTGTGAGCAAGAACTAACTTAGACCCATGGATACTCCCCCAGTGAAATACATGGTATCCAAATAGTTTGGGGGGTTGTCTTTCCATTGGATGGCATTTGCTGAGGAAGCAATGCCATGTTTTTCCCTTGAAAGACAAGAAAAAAATCCTTGCTATTGTGTGTCAGATTTACCCAGGAAGGTGGGAGAAGTGAGTGGGGGGACAAACTTGCATTACCCACCACCACCACCACCACCTTGCAAATAGTCTTCTTATACCCTGCTGGAGATGATTGGGGGAGAGATATTTAAGATCTTGAGTAGGTAAGTGAAAAATTGAAATTGTTACCAAGGAGAATCAGATGAAGAGATGTGGGACAGCATTGAGTTCCATAAGCATGCAGCTGGGGGAGGTGAGAAAATATAGTGTTTTAGAGTTCCAATATATACCAAAATATTCAAAGCTGAACTTTTTGCAGTAGCAAAAAATCAGAAACAAAATAGTACAATAGCTGTCAAATTGTGGTATATGTATACAATGGAATATTATTATGCAGTAGAAAAGAATGACTATCAGGAATTCAGAGAATCATGGTAGGATTTGCATGAACTGATGCAGAGAATAAAAGCAGAGCCAGAAAAAAAAAACAAGTTATTCAATGACTACAACATTGTAAATCAGAAAATCACTAAAAGGAGGTTGCACTCTGAGTGACTGAAAAACATTGGTCCTGGAGAACAAATGATAAAATAAAACTTCTACTTCTTGTTAGACAGGCAGGGGACTACCAGGGTAGTATATTGTATAAGTTATCAGATATGGTCATTGTTTCAATTGTTTTTGTTTAATTGTTTTTCTTTGCTATAAGGAAGGGTTCATTTCCAGAGAGATAGAAAACAAGACAACTGTAGTTAGCTTTAAAACTTGTTTTTCTTTTTGGAGGGGGGAAGGTAGGGCAGTTCAGGTTAAGTGACTTGCCCAAGGTCACATGGCTAGTTTTGTGTTCAGTGTCAGGCATACTGTAGAGGGAATTCATATTCTGGGGAAGGGGGTTGACCAGATAATTATAAGGACTCTTCTAACTCTGATTCTATGAATAGGAACTATTAGGTTAATATAAAGGAGATACCATTCCAGATGAAATCATCAGGGAAAGATATATCAAGGAAGTAGAATCTGAACTGAGTAGGATATTTTTTAAGCAAAGAAGAATGAAGAGAAGAGTCTAGGTGAAGCAAATAGCATGAGTGAAGAAGAAAGTTATCTGTTCATCCCTAGAATCACTCAACTGAATTGACCAGTATTCAGCCAGCATGGCTTGATGATTGGGATCCAAATTATCAAAGGTACCTGTCAGAAATCAGTTGTTGCTTCCAATAACCCAATTAGGTATTCTTGAAACTCTGAATTTTTGTCTTGATGTGCCTCAAAATACCTAAATGTAATAAAATATTTCATAGAATCACAGGTCTAGATGTTGAACATGCCTTAGAGGTCACCTAGTTAAACCTCTTTATTTTACAGATGAAGAGATTCTTCTTTCACTTTATTCCATAACACATACTTTATGATCCAGCAGGACCTTCCTCCTTATTACTATTCAAGTAGGACACTTCATCTTCTGACTCTCTGCCTTTTTATTGACTAACTATCCCACAGGACTGGAATACACTCCTTCCTCACATCCTCCAACATCTTCTCTCCACGATGGCCATAGAATAAAGATTTCTCTCTGATACTTTACTTCTCTGCCAATGTTCAGTCCTTCTTGCTTGCTCCACCCCCTCCAATCTAGACACTCAGAATCTCATCTATCCAGATTCTGAGATAGCTTCTCCCTTTTATATAAAGTGTTTAGAATGTGATTCAGTCTCACACCATAGCTTTGATTGGTTCAAAGAGCATGCTATGTTCACACTCACTTCTGATGATTAAAACTGTTCACCCTTAGTAAAAAAGCTAGAGTCCAGGAGATGGATTTCTGCCCTGTTCTAACATATATATTGTATGTATATAGGCCTTTACATGCTGTCACCAAATTAAATGTAAATTTCCTGAGGACAAAGGACTGTTTTTGTTTTTATTTGTACCCTAGTGCTTAACACAGTGTTTGACACATAATTAGCACTTAATACTTGTTGACTGACTGAAGCCAAGAAAGGTAAAATGATTGCCCCAAGGTTTAGCAGGTAATATGGGGTAGAGCTGGGATTTGAACTCAAGGCCCTATGACTCTAAGTTCTGCCTTCTTTCTACAACACTCTACTTGACCCTTTCCAAGTCCATATTCAAAACAAAGAACTCCTGACCTTTTTTTATTTGAAGTGCACCTTAAAAACTACAGAAGAATCAGTTTGGAGTGGGATAACCCACCTACATCAGGGATATTCTTATGGCTCTGAACGATATCCCAATTGTCTGGCATCCTTAGCCTTAGAGCCTCAAGGGATTAAAGGGAAGAGACTGTCCATTTCTCAGAAGAGGGCATTTAGGACACATTGGCAACACTGGATGAATACGAAGCTGAATTAATATTCCCTAAAGAATTAAATATAAACAATAGGCAATGTTTCCACAACAGAATTCCATTCTCCAAAATGCCTTCTGAATAAGGATTCCCTATCTTCTTCTGAAAGCTACAAGGGTAAGATTCCAACCTAAACATCACACTCTCTTGACATTTCTCTAATTCCAGAGAATTCCCTTCTGGCAACACATCTAAGACAAAGTTAAGATTTTCCTTTTTTAAATCAACAAAAACTGAATCATCATGTTGACTCCAGATCTGTCTCTTTCACATAATAGGTTTTGTGATGAATAAGTTATTTGGCTCTCAAAATGACGAGGTTTATTTCGAAATTCACACCCGCTTTTTATTCCTTTTTACTTAGTGGTATTTAAAACTGCAAGTCATATGTGGTTGAATTTTGGAAGAAAAAAATCATATTTGATAATGTGTCTGAGTCAGCAGAGTGGCAGGGGAAACAGAGCACTAGACCAGTCATCAAAGCTTGGATGAAATCATAGTGTTGGGTTATATTATGGGCTTCATACATACTAGATTATTGATTCTGTGATGTTGGACAAGTCTCTTCATGTCTCTGACACTCAGCTTTCTGAGCTCTAGTGCTCTGCATACATGTTAGGGGCTTGGTGAGGATCAAATGCAATGAAAAATGTTGGGGGGGGAATTTATAATTCCTAAAATATAAATTAAAATTATTGGGCAGATATGAATATTTAAATTACAAAAATATCTCATGTGCAAGAGGGATTAAACCAAGTTTGATTGACCTCAGAGGTCAAAACTAAGAAAAATGGGAAAGGAGGGAATTGGAGACAGCAGATTAATATTTAAAATGTAATATAAGCTTCAATAACCTCTCCCACAAAGACTGTAGATACTATTGCTGTGTCTTTAAGATGATAGATAAAATTCATAAGCAGTTACTTGTCATGGTAGAACTAGTTTGTACTGTGAAAGAAATTAATTTAAACAGTCATTTCCTGAGCTCCTCAGTCAAAATTCCCAAACTATTAGAGATGTGCAAAAGTGGGCTGCATTTAGCCAATCAAACAAACAAAAAGCATGTATTAAATACCTTTTCTGTTCCAGAAACACAGGATACAAAGCAAAAAATGAAATAGTCTCTGCCCTCAGGAAGCTTACATTCTAACAATGGAAACAACAGGTAAATATAAAAATTTAAGCAAAGTAAAGGCAGCTAGGTGGTGCAGTGGAGAGAATGCTAAGCCTGGAGTCAGGAAGACTCATCATCCTAGGTTCAAATCTAGCCTAAAACTCTTACTACCTGTATAATCTTAAGCAAGTCGCTTAACCCTGTTTGCCTCAGTTTCCTTGTAAAATGAGCTGGAGAAAGAAATGGCAAAACTACTTCAATATCTTTGTCAAGAAAACCCCAAATAGCAATAGGAAGAGCTGGACACAGCTAAACAACAACTACAAAATGCAAGATATTTTCAGCAAGAGGCACTAGAAGCTGAGTAATAAGAAAAGGCACAATGCAGGTAACCTTGTTTGGGTTGAGGTGTGAAGGAAGCTAAGGATGCTAAAAGAGACACAAGGAGGGAATTAGATTCCAAGCATGGAAGACGAAGTCTTACCAAGGTAGATTGACAGGAGATGGAATGTGAAGTGTGCAGTATAGTAAGAAGGTAAGTTTATCTGGACCACAGAATACCTCAAGGGGACTTAATATATACTTAGCCTGGAAAAGTGGGTTGAAACCAAGTTGTGAGCCTTTAAATGACAAACATTCTGTTTGATGCTAGAGGCCACAAGGAGGGGGCTCAATGAATTTCTTGAATATAGTGTATTAGGAAAATCTGTTGGGCAGCTGTATGGAGGATAATTTGGAGAAGGGAGACATTTGAAGCAGGAGACCAAATAGAAGGGTATTTGAATTCTCCAGGGGAGAGGGGATGAAGGCCTGAACTACCTACTAGGGTAGTGGTCATCCAAACAGATGAAAGAGGTGTAGGGGTAAAATAGACAAGACTCATAGTTAAAGGACAGTATAGAATGGATGGTTTCCTGTACAGACATAGGTTGGATTGGATGACCTTTGTGGCCCCTCCCATTCTGAAATGTTGGGGGCTTTTTATTTTGATTTGAAAGTAAGTCTCTTTCACCAATTGATTCATCTAAGGTTTCCCTGATATGAGAATCAATCTACTTTACCCCCTCAACTACCAAGAGAGGTAATTGACAGACAAGTTAACAATAAAAAAGACATATACTGATTTAAAGTTTGTATAGGGCTTTGTCCAGATTAGTTCACTTTTTCCTCACAACAACATTATGAATTAGGTGTTATTAACCCCATTTTACAGAGAAGTAATTGAGAATGAGAAATGTGACTTTCCTTGGATCACACTAAGAGCCTCAGGAGGAATTCAAACTCAGGTTTTCCTGACAGTAAGCCAGCATCAATGTAATTACCTGGCCTTGATTGACTCTAGATCTGTATGAGTGCTTAACAGGATACAAAATATTTAACATGAGAATAGTTCAGTAGTTGGGTAATCTTCAAATATTTATCAAGAAACTATTGTGTGTAAGGTACTTCCCCAATTATTTTCCTGTCTTAGTATTTTTTTAAATTGACAGTGCTTCAATAAATGTGCAATTACAAATGTTGATAGAGGGCCTACTTTGTGCAAAGTACTTTTCTGACATGAAAGTATTTGTTTTAATGAATTTTCATCTGTTTTGTTTCAAAGGGATAAACATTTTATCAACTGGCAGTTCAATAACACCCATGTGATGATCTGTTGCCCAATTATTTAAAGAAGAAATTTGTGGATAAAAAATGACAGGATATTGCCACTTGTAGAAGGTCATGATGTCCTTAAATAAAAGCCTGGGAAGGAAGCAACCAAGAGATAGAATGAGAACAGTGAGTGGTATCGTCCAGGAATGTGTTTATTTTTTTTAATTTCTAAAAAATTTTACTCACAAGGGGCTTGGCATTGAACCAATACCTCCAGGCCACAATATTCACTTAATATTGAATCAGAATTTTCTTTTATACAGGATGTCCCAAAATCTTTGTGTAGTTTTAAACAAGTGAAGCTGTTAAAGCTTAACACTCCCCCTTTGAAATACCCAGCATAACCCATGATACTGAATCAGATATTGGGAAACCTTTTCTGTAACAAACTATAATATTCAATTGCACAAATATTAATTGCCTACTATATGTACCAGGCACTCTAACAGGTGATGAGAACATAAAGACAAAAATAAAATATTCCCCACCATCACGGAGATAAAATACAAGTTACATACAAAATGAATTCGAAATAATTTCAGCTCTCCTGCCCTATCTGTGTCTCATGGCCTCCTTTTACCCCCTGCTTTGGAAAGTTCATGTGCTTGCCTTTCTTTAAAGGAAGCTTTAAATTTTCAGGTCTCCCCTTAAGACCTTTTTCTGTTTTGCTCACAATCGACTCTCTCAGAAGAGCATTTTGTGAAAATGTGTATGAAGGACACTATATAAAAATAAATTGGATTGTAGAACCAAGTATTACATTTTATGTGCATTTTACAGTTTTCTCATTTCGGTAAAAAACAGAAAAAGCTGATCCTCCTACCCTATTGCCATCGGCAAGCACTTTATAAGGTGATGTTCTTTCTGATCTCGGTGGGAAGAGACAGTGGTGTTATATTGTGCTTCACCCTGTACACGTTATTGATTTTTTTTAATTAAAGAAGGCTTTGCTGGAAAATAAAATGGGGTAGGAAGTTGTTATCTACAGTGGAAGTGTGGGAGATTTACTGGGGATTTGGGGGGTTTGTTTGATACCATCCCCTTGTGCTTTGGAAATTACTTTCTTGCAGCCTATTTATTGTATATTTGTGGCATGTGTCCTAGTCCAAAAAGAAATGTGGAAACATTTAACTTATAATGCACAACATTAGAAAAACCAATCTGTGTGATCTTGACAAGTTACTTAAAATCTCTGAGCCTCAGTTTCCTTTTTATAAAAAGAGAATATTGAAGTAGACGATGTCTAAGAAGCCTTCTGGACTAGTATCCTCTCAGCTCGTCTGTAAAATCAGATCAAAACCTAGAAGGATTAGAAAGCCCTTTCATGTGCTTTCCTGGACAGTGTGAAGAAACAAATTAGTTTCCTGATATTAGCTTCTCTGCAGCAGTGTGTGATGAATAGCAAGAAATGACTGGCAATGTGAAGTACAATTTCTTGTTCCCAAGGCTATGTAACCCTCTCAGCAGAAATTCCCTTCTCATCTCTATATAATGCTCCTTGTCCCACAAAGCCCTGAAGCAAAGAATTGTGCTTTGTACTAAAAGATTGCTGAACTGAGACCTGTGTGATATCCTTCCATTAGCATTCTGGCCTTTTTCAATGCTTTACTCAACATGGGACCCCAGCCTCTTTTAACTTCTGAAGTCCAAGAAAGGTTATTGACATAGGAGTTATTATTGTTAAATAACATTTATATAGAGTTTTCTACATATATCAATTGATCATCATAACAAATTTGAGAAAGAAGTGCTAGTTTTATCCCCATTTTCAGGGGAAGGAAGAAACTGAAGCATAGAGAAGTTAAGTGACTTACCCAGGGTCATACAACTAATGTGTAGGTGTTGAAGACCAGATTTGAACTCTGCTCTATCCACTGAACAACCTAGCTGCTTCTTAGGAATTGGGAGACTAGCAGAGAAGTGTTTGATCTGCCTCTAAGATATAGCTTTTGTTCAAATCAATTCAATTCAACAAACGATCAAATGTCTTCTAAGTGCCAGGACTCATGGTAGGTCCTGGAAATGCAAAGAAAGAAACACAACAAATCTTGTTCATAAGTAACTGAATTCTACTGGGGGAAATCACAAATTTATATACAAAAATAAATTAATTCAAAACATATTTAAAAAGTAATCTGAGGACCTGAACTATTGAAGAATCAGGAATATCTCTTATAGGAGGCAGCTGTTGATCTGAGCCTTGAAAGAAGCTCAACTCAGAGTGAATGGAGGAGGGCTGGGATTGTTCAGACTATGCCCAAAATATCAAATTAAAAAGCACATTCTTGGTTAATTTAATCCATGGGACAATTCAGGTTCTAAGTGGATTTTTAACTTAGTATTGATGCTATTAATACTACTACCTCAACTTGTTTAGTAAAATCCATTTCTAATTACATTTATTTTAATGAATAAAATACCCAAACTTTAAACAAACGTTTTTTTCCCTATTTATTACAATTCAGCAACTCACCTTCTCCTTTCCTAACTTGGTTATTTTTGTTTCTTTCATGGTCCTTGGTATCCTTGAGAGGTAAGGAGAAAGACCATGTCAACCTATTTTCAGAAAAACAGGAATGTCTAAAACAAGGATTTGTATCCTTATGGAGGAGGGGAATGGAAAATCACATACTCTATAAGTAAAGAGAAAAACCTTACAATAAAACTTGTTCTTTTTTACCCACTAGACAATCACCATAAATTAAATATTGCTGTCACTGGTGTGTTTTTCTTCCAAGGAGATAACATATTCATTATTTATCCTTGAAAACTGAGAGTAAAACTGTCTCACATCAAAATTGTTCATCAAAATATCTTGAGGTTTTAGGTGTATAACATATGTATATATGTATGTGTGTATGTATACATGTGGTTCTAGATAATATTATATCTTACATTACATACTTTAAGATTTGCAAAGCACTTGGTTCCATTTGATGAATAAGGCTGGGAGAGGCCAACCAACTGTAGCAGCAACCACACTGGCATACCCAGGATGGCTGTTATCACAGGTTCTTAGATATGCTTCACTAGGAAAGATTCAAGGGGTCAACAATCTTTTTTTTAATTGTATTAATTAGTTCAAGGGAAAAATCAGCACTCTGAACTTCAGAGTAAATCCAAACAAAGAAAATAGAGAAAATACAAGCAGAGAAATAAAGACCAACAGGGTTTCGGTCTGAGAAATTAGCACAGATCAACAGACAGATCCAACTGTGTGATCAAGGCAATGCATACATAGTTCCCAGAGAGAGAAGAACTAACATCTGGGTTTTTCAAAGTGGGGTTGGAGGGCTCCCTTATGTCTATCCATAGTCTCATCTGGTCAAATCACAAGAACACTCTTCCAATGAGTGAGCCCCAAACAAAATGCTAACCTCAGAATATAAATACTCTTTTTAGAGCCAGAGGGCATCACGACCCTCATAACTCAGTGTTAATTAGAAATTAACAAAAGGTGTGAAAGCCTTCCTACAAACAAGCCTCCCCTAAGCAAGCTTCCCTTATGGGCTCCATGTGAGGCCTATTAATGGGTGGGAAAGATCTTCTATTCCATTAACATTCCACCAACTTAGCCACAATCACAAGCTGTCTGCAAATCTGATGCTCTGTCAGCAGGATTAAGTTGTCCTTTAGAGCCAGGAGGAACCTTAAAGTTGATTTAATTCAGCCTCCTTATTTTTATGATGTAGAAAATGAGACCCAGAGAGGGTAAGAGTGAATGTTTTTCAGAGAGTCCTAGAACTATGAAATAAATAGGATCAGACCCCAAATCTCCTGATTCACAATATAGTTGTCTGCCCAATTCCAATGTATCTATAACCCATAGGCTCCCAGGTCTGTACCAGAAGAACCTGAAACCCAGAAGAATGGATTTGACCTATTATTATCACTAAAAAGATATTGTAAAAGTATGAATTTTCTTTATAACTCAAAAAACAGATGCAGACATGTTCAAAGATTAGTGATGATGGATAACATTGTTAAATTCTCTTAGTAATTGATTAAAATTATAACAATTTGCATTTCAAAATGTTCTCCAGTCATATTGGCTTTGATAGATAATTGCCCTAAAATCTGGGGTGCTCTCCATGTATTTGGGAGACATGATGGAAAGTTGAAGGGCATTTTCAATAATATAAAGGTTTTAATGGGGTCAGTGGGCAAGGGCACTGTTAATAACGATAGTTCTACCTGCTTTCCTCATAAGCCCTAATGTGCAAGGCATGTAACGTTTTTGTGTTGCTATTTTCCACTTGTAGGGATTTGCTTCCATGGTAATGGAATTAATCTAATGTGTAGATCCATATGTAGCATGATCACCTCTTTGAGAGGCTGATCCTGTGCAGGCTTGGCTTACTTTTGTGTCAAGAGCTTATGACAATTAGGTCTAAGGGTAAATCTATCATCTAGGTAGCTAGTTATTCAGCTATCTTATTCTCTTTCTTATTCTCATAAGTACTCCTGTTATTGGAATTTGTGCTTGCCTAGGAATATAATAAGTTTGCCGTCCTTGCTCTTAGGTCTTCCAAATGGGATCAGTGTCTGTTCTTCTCTTCCTCCTCTCTTGCCACAACACACACACACACACACACACACACACACACACATACACACATACACACACGCACACACATGCAGTATACCTAATGCTCTGCAGGTTGTTTCTGTTCCCTCACAATCTTTATAGCTTGTTATAGGTAAGAAGGGAGTTGACTCTGTGTTCAGTCTTCTTCCCTTGTCTAATGCTTTGGTTCACAAGGCAAGGTTGTTAGGTAATAGTATATGATGTTGCTTTCATTGGAAATATCATTTCCAGAGCTAATTTCTAGTCCAGGCAGTCTTTATGTAACTGATGGGCAGTAACCCAGAGAAATTTTTTGTCTTTTTATTTTCTTTTGTTTCCTGTGGAGCAGGTTTAATTACTCTTAAATTGGATATATCCATAGAATCTTCAAGATCTAAGTACTTGTTTTAGAATTTGGAATCATACATTTGTTAAGAATTGTGTTTCTATTGCTAACCCACTGAGTGACAATGGGTGCATGTGTGTGTGTGTGTGTGTGTGTGTGTGTGATTGCAAAGAACGGAAGTAGAGGGGCAAGAAAATACAAAGTCTTAAAATCCACAAAGTTATTTGGAATTTAATGAATATACAAATGTGAACAAGCATTTAAAGATTTGGTCAACTGCCTTACACATATGCCAATATTGGTCTATACAGATGTGAGGAATCACTTGTTCTTCACACAGATGTCATCTTGGAAGGCTTTGGAGCTGTCCTGTGCTGAGAGAAATGCCAGAACACCATTGCTTTTGCCAGCACACAACTGACAGACAGTGAGACTCATTACCTCATTCACAAGTTGAAGTTCTTGGTTCTGTGTTGGACTGTCACTGAAAAGTTCAAAGACTATGAGCATGAAATAAATTTAAAGTGTGGACTGACAATAATCCACTGATAAATCTTGAAGAGTCAGTTGTATGCTTCATGCTATAGATAGTTAAACAGAATGAACTAGCTCTAAATTCATCATATACTACAGGAGAAAACTAATGTAGATGCTAATATTCTGTCCCAAAGACCACCTGACAATGAAGTTAAAATGATAGTAAAACTACATGTGGAAGCTGTGTGATACCCAGAGAACTACACTACAATCAAAAGGACATGGAACAAAGAGCTTAGGACTTCTACCGAATGGCATACAAACAGCCTATGGGAATTTTGTTTTATTGAGTCAGTCATCATTGGCTGGTTGTTTGAGGGGTCTAGCAGTGAGAGTAGTGCTGTTTGGAACTCATTTCAGCTCATTCAAAATATTAGCAGGACCCACCTGATTAATAGAGGTTTTGAAAAACTAGCACTTTCATCACTTGCTTCATGTTTTTCCAATGTATTTACAATGAGGTCATAGAGGAACACAAACAGTTCCATATAATTTATGTTCCTGAATAGGAAAGTGATAAATGTCCACAAGATGCCTTGGGACATTTGCTCAAAGCGGTAAATTAAACCAAATCATATGAAAGCAATTCTCTCTTTGTCTTCCTCCATTATGTGAATCTGATCTCTTGCATTGTGTAAATCCAATTTGGACAGTCCAGCACTTGGACTCTTTGCATAACATCTTCCACTTTAGTTCTTTTGTTAGAAGTTCAATAGTTCACATACATCCATATCTTTCCATACTTCAACACTGCCAACACTAATGATGAATATAGGTTGATGGACTTTGAAATAATACCATGGATGTCTGCTTCTTTCAGATGATTCTAGGGTCTTCCATTACAGAAAATAATGGTCTTCCTAGACCATTTAGAGAAAGTTTGTGATTTGATGAGTATTCTGTGATCATATCCCATACCCTACCTAGTTAGTGAGAATATATACCTGTCCTCTTCCTAGAGCTACTACCTCAACCAGCTCTTTCATATTACAGTACTATAGACTCATTAGTCAAATATATCTGTATTCATTCATAAGTTAAAAAGTCAATGCTTTCACAATATGCATGGCCACCACATACATCTGTTATGCTTCATTACTCTGCACAAGCTACATGTCTTTGCCAAATATGCAGATATTGGGTATCTACTGGAATTTGTTACAAAGTGTTGACATTTTGGTTGGAGAACTTAGCCATCCCAAAGGCACAGTGCCCACCTCGCTGTAGATAACTACAATATCTTAGAGGAATTTCAAAACCACCTTGATGTACTGCAAATTTGGGTAATCTTTGTCATTCTGTCCTCCAAGACTCAATATTTTCAACATCTATAAAAGTAGTTTCTTTAGATGTCTCTGATAGAACAACTTGAGACCTATTATCTCCCCATTGTTCAGGAAAGAAATAATATTTGAATCTTCATTGTTGCCTGTATACATGGTCCTATGAATCTAGGTAGAGTAGAAGAATTAATGATTATCTCACTGCTACTTTTCTTGGTATTTGGGGATAACTTTCATCCCTGGTCCTGTCTCTTTTTCTAATACTAACTAAGGAGATTTTAGCTTCTCTAATGCCAAGTATGCATTCTCTTTAAAAACACACCCAAGGGGCAGCCAGGTAGCACAGCCAGTAAGAGCACTGGCTCCAGTATTGAGAAGACCTGGAGATCGAATCCCGGGCTCAGACACTTAGCACCCACCCAGAAACACCTGGCCGTGTAACCTTGAGCAAGTTACTTAACCCCAATTGCTTAGGGGCTGCCAGGTGGCTCAGCTAGTAAGAGCACTGGCTCCAGTGTTGGGATGACCTGGATCAAATCCGGGCTTGGATACTCAGCACCACACCCAGAAATAATAACTAGCCGTGTAAACTTGAGCAAGTTACTTAACCCCGATTGCTTTAAAAAAACATACACACACACCCAACATGTGTATGGCCATCTAATCTACAATTTTATCAGAAGATGGACCTGCTTCTTCTCTATGTCTTGATCGAGGTGTTCTTTTATTAGGGTTTCATGACCTTCACTACTGTGGAATGAGAATTTCATCCACTTTTCCATTGCTCACCTGATCATCTGTGGCCTTCTGCCTTCCAACCTGCATCAGTAATATGGTTTCTTTGCTTTATTTCCATGGCCCACATCAAAAAAAGATGTCCTGGGCCAGTCAAGCCTGAGTCCTTCTTTATAAGAGTACTAAGGTTCTCTCTCTCTGCAAATATTCACTTTACCCCAGCTATGACAGCGGCACCATGGTTCAAGAAACTTGATGAGAAGGTACAATTTGGGGTTATATATCAGACTTCTGCATTTTTATTTAAGACTGATTTTATCCCTCCTCATAAAGCAATTGTCTATATTAATCTCTATAAGCAAAAATTTCTGACTATGAAGTATTTCCCTATAGGTAAGAATAAGGTCAGATATTTTATGCCAGAAAGACAGTGTAGACCCAATTCAGAGATCTTCTCAGGACAAGAACCATGTTTCCCAAGAGTATAATAAAGTGAAGCTTGGTTTAACCAGACATGTTATAGCCCTGGCAGGTGTTAGAGTCATAAAAGAGACATGGACTGAAAAATAACCTTAAAAGTACAGCTCTTAGCATTATACAGATCCTAAAGTTCCCATAGCCTGGAATCACATAACCAAAAAAATGTTTACTAATTGACTGACTACAAAATTAATAAAGATAATATGGTGGTGGTAAGATTTCACAAGGAATTTATGCTACATTACAATAATAGATGCAATAAATGTAGCACTCTCTCACTGGCAAAAGATATCTGACCTTTCCTTACCTACAGGAAAGTTACTTTTTGAGACTTAACCATGACTCTTAATTTCTCTATGGGTGTGATTTTATTTTATTTCTCATAAAAGCTTCTCCTTTTTTAAGCAGCTCTTCCTCAGAGCATGATCTAAAGATTAATCCTCAGATACTCTATCCAACTGTTAGTAGAGTAAAATTTTTGAACCAGCCAACTAACATTTATTCACTTTCTACTATTAGAGTTTATTCATGGTGTACCATTAAGCAGGGGTTCCTGTTGACCTGTGGTCAGTTTTCCAAGTGACTTCTGGGGAGGAATATTAGGTGCCCAATTTGCCTTAGGCCAGATTGAAGTTGTTTCATGGTAGTTGTGGGGAATCAATGCTTCTCCAAAGTGTGATGGGTACTACAAGGGGCTTCTAAGCATGAAATTTCAAGTTCTTTATTAATCAAGTAGAGGGGTCTCTGAGTCACCGCAGAAGGATCTTGCAATGGTCTGGTCCAGGTTATGAGCTATTAGGAAGGGATTCCCAGATTGCAATCAGCTGATGTACAAATCTGTGAACGTAGAGGTAGGTTGCTGGAGTCCTTGGGAGTTAGATTGAGGGGCTTGTATAGGTGCTGCGGATGGGGGCAGGTTGGAGAATAGGAGAAAGGTGATTGCAATTCTTCTGTTCAAGTGGGGTAAGCTTGGCCCTCAATTGCCAAGGTTTCCCCTAGGTAAGATCCAAGTCACAGAGTCCATAGCTGCCTTCAGTTCAACTCAGAATCAGGATCAGTGGCCACAAGAGGAGCAAGTGATATGTACTTCAGTATAAGATAAATATTTTGACAAATGTATTACATTATTCAGAAACTCAAAATACTCAAACTGATTCCTGGCATCAGTATAAAATGGCTGAGTTTTGCATACCTGTAATCCAGTAAAAATATATTCTCCATAAACTTTTGAAATTTCCATTCCACATCATATCAAACTTGTCATACTGCTACATCTACAAACCCTCTATTAACTTTTCATTTTGACAAGTAACTTGAATCCTCTTGTTTATTCACCATCACTACTCCACCCCCCCAACACACACACACACACACACACACACACACACACACACACACACAGACTCTGAATCTTATTTAAAATACCGTGCATGCTACTAGCCTTCCCCAGATCTGGCAACTAGTATGCAGTCCATGAAAGGAAGATGAATGATAAAGGAAACAAGCATTTATTAAACACTCACAATGTACATTTGGGATTGATTGACTGGTTGGTTGTGGTCCTTTGTTCTCAAAGAGGACCAAAATGACATCACTATGGCAGAGCCAAGTTTCAATGTGTCTGACTGTGACTAATCAGACCAATATGAGCTCGGAATGCTCTACCACAGGTCAGGCACAAATAGTCCATGTGAACATTTGAAGTGGATACTTCAAATTTGTGTATCCTCTCTTTCCTTTGAGCTGTCTCAATTCTGCTCTGTTCACAGAGCACAACACCTTCTCTGACTTGGGCATGCCATGCTGAGCTAATAGGACAGCCAGTATCTCCCATGTCTCACAATCCATTCCAAAGTTCTTGAGAGACACATTGAGAGTATCCTTGTTTCACTTCTTCTGACCACCATGTGAGCACTTGCCCTGTGTGAGTTCTCCATAAAATAGTCTTTTTGGGCAAGGACATGTTTTACCTTCTAACAACGTAGCCAGCCCATCAGATTTGTGCTCTCTGAAGCAGAGTTTGAATGCTTGGGAGTTTAGCTCAAAAAAGGATCTCAGTGTCTGGTAACTGATCCTACCAGGTGATCTTCAGGATCTTCCTAACACAATTCAAATAGAAGCAATTTAGTTACCTGGCATGGAGCTGGCCTGCTGTCCAGGTTTCACAGGCATGTAACAAATGAGATCAACATAACAACTCTGTAGACCTTCAATTTGGTAATCAGTCTAATACCTCTTTTCTCCCATACTTTCCTCCTGAGCCTCTAAAACACTGAGCTAGCTCTGGCAATTGGGGATACAAATATAAGCAAGGAGACAGCTCTTGCCCTCCAGGAGCTTACATTCTAATAGAGGAAGACAATACACAAAAAAGGAATTAAAGTGAGGGGGATTGCCGGGTAGGGAAAGGGGAAGGAAATGACTTTTCAAAAACTATTTGAAAACACTTTTGCATAGAGGTAGACACTGGGGGACACCTTTTACAGAAAGTCTCCACTAGTCCCTCTTAATTTTAGTGCCTTTCCTCTTTTAATTATTTTCTATTTATTCCATGTATAGCTTGCTTTGTATTTATTTGCATGTTGTCCCCCAATGCTGGGGGGGGGGGAGCATTCCGAGAAGATGGTGGAATAGGTCAGAAATTTCCAGGCTTTACAGATTTCCTCCCCGAAGAAAAAATCTCCACAAAGTGAATATAGAGCAGCAAAAGTAAAAGGGTAAAGCAGTTGTCTCCCTAAGACAACTTCAGAAAAGAATCCAAGGGCTGAGGTTTGGCCTGAATGATGTGTAAACATCTCCAAGCCCACATCCCCATTAAACTGAATTATATGTAACAGGGACTGCTTTTTGCTTCTTTTTGTATTCCCAGTGCTTAGCACATTTTAGGCCTTAATAAAATTTTGTTAATTGATTAATTGATCACAAAATGACCAATTTTCTAATAATTAAAGTTTCCCCAGTAATAGTAACAATAATAATAATAATAATAATAGCTTCAAATAACAACAGCTAATACTTATAAAGCATTTTAAGCCTTACAAAATGCTTAAAATATTTTTTATATCATTCTTAGAAAAACCCTGTGAGATAGGTGCTATCCACATTACCACCCATGGAAAAATATAGTGAAAGAGCTCTCATACATTTGGGTAGAACCAACATGAAATTTTGTGTATGACGTCAGAGATGATTGATGTGCTAGTTGATTTTTCTGAACTACTAATTTCTTTTCTAATCTTTTTTTTTTTAATAAGAGGAGGCTCACCAGGAAGGGGAATACAGAGATGAATATTTGGACATTAATGTGGCATAAAATCAAAAGACCAATACAAATAAATTAATATTTTGTTTTTTAAAAAAGAATTATAGGATGACATCAGATTTGAAAGGACTTTCAAGGTCAGAAAGATGTGCCAGTGGAGACAGTACCCATATCAATGAGATTAGGGATCCATTGAAGTGCTAACGTGTATTTCTTTTTTTTAAAGCAATTGGGGTTAAGTAACTTGCTCAAGGTTACACGGCCAGTTATTTCTGGGTGGGTGCTAAGTGTCTGAGCCTGGATTCGATCCCCAGGTCATCCCGACACTGGAGCCCACCGGTGCTCTTACTCGCTGAGCCACCTGGCCACCTCTAACATGTATTTCTAATAGATAAGTAATCAGAGGATATGAACAAACAATTTTCAAAAGATGAATTGAAAACTATGGCTAACCATATGAAAGAATACACAAAATCACTAATGATAAAAGAAACACAAATTAAAACAACCCTGAGGTTTGACCTCATGCCCTGCAAATTGGCAAAGATGAGAAAGGATAATAATAATCAGTGTTATAGAGGCTGTGGGAAGATAGGCATATTGCTGAATTATTGGTAGAGCTATGAATCAGCATAATCATTTTGGAAAACAATTTGAAATTATGCAAATAAAATGATTAATGTGTTCAAAACATTTGACCCAGAACTTCTACTATTAGGTCTATGCCTGAAGGAAACTACTGATAAGAAAGTTCCCATACACATAAAACATTTGTAGTAGTGTCTTTGTGAAAACAAAGAACTGGAAACAAAGTGGATGCCCTTAGACTGGGAACAGCTAAACAAATTGTGGTACATGAATGGAATGGAGTATTACTATGAAATAAGAAATGATGAATACATGGAAAAGCTAGAAAGATCTCTATGAACTGATTCAGAGTAAAGTAAGCAAAGCCAGGAAAACAACATAGTATGACTATAACAATGTAAATCAAAAATAATCACAAAAAAATGAATTTTGAAAAAGTCAAAAATTTGCAACCAAGTATAACTCCAAAGAAGAGATCTTAAAGGGCACTCTCAACCCACCCCTTTTCAGAGCTGGGAGAGCCACAGGTGCTGCACATTGCATGCTTTCTGACTTTTCCTATCAATTGATCAGCTATGCTGATTTTACCCTCTTCTTCTTCTTCTTTATTTTTGTCTTAAAAAATACTATTGCAGAAGTGGGAGGTTCATGAGTATAGGTACATTACACATATTATCAAGCTTTTTTACTTGTTTAACCAGGTTCCAACCACTATAAGTGTTGAGGATATAAACACAAGCAAACAAAACAGCCTCTGCCCTCATAGAGCTTATATTCTAGAAGGCAAGACAACAAATTAAAGATGGAAAGCCGGGAATAGGGGCTATGGTTTGGAGCTGTTGTCTAGGGAGTGAGGTAAAAATTGGAACTCAGACAAGATAAGTTGAATGCTTACCTATCGGAGCCTGGATCAATTCCCAGAGTTGAGTTCAACTTTACAATTGAGAGGTGGCAGGCATGAAGATTGGAGTAGAAAAAGCAAGTTTGAAGATGATGACCAGGAAGTAAGAAAATAATTCCAGCAGGAAAAAATAACAGGGTTATCTGAAAAGACCAATGACAATTCACAGGGAACTTGCGAACCAACTTAGATTTTTAAAATCTATAGAAATTATAATAGTGTTCCATCACACACACACACACACATCAAGAATTCATACTCTAGAGCTTTTGTACAGCATTGATTCTTCCTGTAACTCTAGCTGGCAGTCATTTTGAATAAGTCCATGAATTATTGTCTAATTTTCTACATCCTACAGATTTCTCCAGCTTCCAAACAGATATCAGTACTGGAAAGGTTTTGACTCTCTGTAATGGCCTGGTTTCTTGGGGTAATCTTCCCATTCTGTTTTTCTCTATACCTACTATTCTCTTCTTGCTTTCTTAGGACATAAGTTCTCTTTTGTGACTCAATGGAGACACTCATTGAAGGATCTCTCATTTATCAGAGTATATTTACCACTGTATTGCAACTTCAGACCAGGTTGCCTCAATTTCTAATGCTTTCTTTTGAATTAAGGTTCCCACAGCTTCAGCTTTATATATAAGCAGTTTCTCTAGGGTGAAAGGCACTACCTCCTCTCACCATTGCAAGCACTTCTCTCTCCTTGGTTCCATGTTGTCCTGCAGTGATCTATTCCAGTCTTCAGCCTCTATTCATCTGTGCTTAGACACAGTGCCTCATATCTACATCAGCTCTGCCTATGAAACAACTAGAGGCTATGAGTGGGAAGTGGAGGAGGATTTTTTGTTTTATTTTATTTTTTAAGCAATAGGGGTTAAGTAACTTGCCCAAGGTTACACGGCCAGTTATTTCTGGGTGTGGTGCTAAGTATCTGAGCCCAGAATTGATCCCCAGGTCATCCCAACACTGGAGCCAGTGCTTTTACTCGCTGTGCTACCTGGCCACCCCTTGGGGAGGAGGATTATGAAGGCCCATCTGTAATGTAATGCCAAGCAAAGGCAACTTCCCAGGTTCAAAATACCAGCATAGGTGCTCTCTATTTTATTCAGTGACAAACCAAGAACAGAGAAGATTAAAACATGACATCATTCAAAATACAACATTTACTAAGCGTGATTAAATAATCTCCAAGTACTACCCCACCCCAGGACCTTCCAATCATTCAATCAATTACAAAGTCCCTGTTCTAAATACTTCTCCACCCCTAGGCTATACCTTAATTAAGTCCACCACAAAGCCCCTCTTCACAAATGGAGATTAGTTTCCAAACATAAGGTCAAAAGTTCCCCACCCCTGGATCACAATTGAATCTACCCCAGAGTTACATCAAGTTTAAACACAGCACTTAATGCCCAAATGGAGGTCTTTTCTTCATCTTGACACGAGGCAAGTTCTCAGCAATCTTAGTTCCTGGGGAGACAAGGCTTAGCAAGGCCATAAGATACATTGCCAGTCCCTTCATGAATTTATCCTCTGTCTGTAGAACAGTCCTAGAACCTCTGAACACATTAGCAAAGCCCTCTCCCAGGATTTCTGTAAACATACAACAAGAAAATCCTTCTTCAGGGCTTCCGAACCAACAGAAAGGTTCCCAGACCCCTGCAACAACAGCACTGTCCTTCACCAGTGGACAGTATTCACTCTGTCTGCAGGACAGTCTCCAGACCCCTGCAACAACAGTACTGTCCCTCACCAGTGGACAGTATTCACTCTCTATCTGCAGGACAGTCTCAGGGCTTCTTAGCGAACAGCCAGGTTCCAGGACTTCTTCAACAAAAGGACTGTCTTTCACCAGTGGACAAATCTGGCAAAACAACATCAAAACAGACAGACAAAGTACCAGCAAAACAGCCATGTCTCCTCAGTCCTTGGCAGCTCAGGGGGCAGGTCTCAAAAGTCCAGGGCAATTCAAAGCGGCCACCAGCAATTCTCTTAGTCTCTCTCTCTCCATGAGGTGCTGCTTCCAAAAAGATCTTCCGCCTCTCTCTAGTGTCCCTCCAAATCTACATCACCAGCTCCTCCCAGTTCAGGACTTTCTTTTCACATCAACAAGCCCATCCCACAGGTGGGATTAACAAACTCTGGGTTTTAACACAATCAATTTGAAAACCAAGCCAATACAGGGGAATCTTTAATTGCCATTACTATCACACCATCTGCCCACAATTATTTCTCAATCCACCAGGTTCCTTCTGTGATTCTAGGTGAGTTTATTCAAATTGCTTTCTACAAAAGAAAAAAAAATTGGGAGGGGACATGCCACTCTTTCTAGAGGAAAAGATTTATGGTCTCTGCTACATAGACATTTACAAAATGAATAATTTAGGGGATGATTATATTTGCATACAAAAGGACTCTTCAAAATTTTTCACTGTAGGTTGCCTTTAAATAGTGAGTTTCCTTAGTACATAATGATTCAAATTATGCACAACTTTTACAGGAATACTTCTATTGTATGGAGCAATAAAATTACAAATTGCAAATGAACTGAAAACCTAGTTAATCAATTCAATGGAACAGACTTTGCTTAATGTTTTGGGATTTCAGAGTTCTCATCTTGCTGTGGCTCTTTTCATGAGAACATATTCAATAGTATTTCCAACAAGATTAGCTCAAGCTTACTAATGAAAACTATTTAGTCTAAACCACAAGTCACCAAAGCTCATTTGAAATGTTTCCAGTCAAGTGTTTTATTTCTATTTTGTTCCAATACTCTTGGCATCTAAATGTTTAGAGGAAAACATTCAAACACCTGCTAGAGAAGGGACTTGTTGATTGAATGTCAACCCCCCTATTAGGATGCACCTCAAATCACTACATTTTTATCTGAAATGGCACAGAGAAGCCACAGCCTGGAAAGTTCTATAATCAATAGACAGAGCAATAGACAAATGCTCTTAAGAAGCTTTTGGAATATAGAATAAATACTATGGCACTTTTTCTCCTTCCATGATAAACTCCTGCCTGTGGAACTCAATTCCTACTCATGAAATGGAGGTGACCCTGGGTTTTCAAAGGCTACAACTATACCACTTTTGCACACAAGTCACCATGGGAAGTACAGAATGCCAGTAGATATTGATGTCTTTCCGTTAGTCTTTGGGCCATATGCAATATTTATTCTCCTGGGGTTTTGATGTTGCCTAATGAAAGCTATATGACAATGGGGACAAGATAGTGGATTAGGGAAGCCACTCAAACAAACTCTTCCAACATTCCCCTCTAAACAACTTTAAAATAATACCTCAAATCAAATTTTAAAGTGGCAGAGTCAACCAAAGGTTGAGGTAAGACATTTTTCCAATCTAAAAAACTTAAGGACTCAGGAGGAAAAGTCAGTGACACCAGGGTGGAGCCCTATCCAGAGCCCACACATGGAGAGATAGCAACAGTGGCTACAGCAGTGGGAGTAACTATGGGAGCTGTTAACCCAGAGATGGTGAGAGAATCAGACAACTAGTCAGAAAGAAATTAGAGGGGACCCTTTACTGGCACTATTTGGCAACTCACCTATATGAAGTTCTGGGTCACAGTTCCAGGGCAGAGAGGAGTTCACAAGGTAGCATATTCCAAAGCAAAGAGGGAGTGCTAGGGCTTATGACCAGGGCCCCTTTCTGGGTAAAGACCAGATCACAGACCAGAAGAACAGTGATTTTACTTCTCCCAGAATAATTCTACCTTGTAAGCACCAAAAACTTGCAGATCTTCCTGACCCCCAGAATTAGCTCTGAAAACAGAAGAAGAAAAGAGGCTCACAATGCCTCCCCACCCCAAGGTGAGTAAAATTCAACTTTAATATGAACTTCAAACCCAAGAAACAGGTTGTAAAAATGAGCAAACAACAACAAAAAGAATTTGGCCATAAAAATCTGGCAAAGAAGACTAAGAAAAACCTCAGAAGAAAACAACAATGTGAAAATAGCTACCAACAAAGTCTCAAAGAATAATGCTAATTGGACCCAAGGCCAGTAAGAACTTCTGGAAGAGTTGAAGAAAGAGATGGAGCGGGGTAGAAAATGAGAGTGATGCAAGAAAATTATGAAAAGAGAATTGCTTTTCATTTTCAAAGAGGTCCAGTGACATTACAGATGATGAATTGGATTTAAGTGAGGCAGAATTGTGCAAAGTCATCAGCCTTACACTTTCTTCCAGAATCATTAAGTCCAGTGGCAGGAGAAAAGTCAAGATGACTGGTATGATAGCCTGGGATACAGTGGATGACATTGGGGTCTTTGATGTCTAACCAAGTTCTAAGCACTCCGCAGTACCTACTTCACCACCTTTATGGTTATTGGAACAAATTGTTCTCATCTATCCATTTCATGGGGAGAAGTTTTCACATGCTTGGAGTCGATATCCCCCTAACTCACCAGTGGGTTTGAGGTCTGTTAATTACCATCAATCTGATTTAGCTTGTCTACTCAGGCAGTTTTATCAGGGTGTGGCTGCTGTGCAAGTTACAGTTTCTTGGAACTGCAACTTAGTAAAAGAGTCACAAAAAATACTGAAGAAAATAATGCCTTAAAAGATAGAATAGGCCAAATGGCTGAAGAGACTCTAAAATCCACTGAAAAGAAGGACTCCTTAAAAAGCAGAAGTGGACAAATGGAAAAGGAAGTACAAAATCTCACAGAAGAAAATAATTCCTTAAAAATCTACCCAGAAAAACTGAATATAATTCTTTGGGGCACAGGAGCAGGGGAGGCAATGAATATTTAATGAAATAGAGGACTTTCAAGAGTTCCTGATTAAAAGACCAAAGCTGAATAGAAAATTTGACATTCCAACATGACTCAAGAGAAACATACAACAGTAAATATGAGAGAGTAATCATAAAAGTCTCAAAAAAAGTTAAACTGTTCCTATACAATATATGCAACTCAAATTTTATCATTATTAGGGCAGTTAAAATGAGTTTACATAGACAGAGGGCAAAGGTTTGAGTCAGTTATGTTGGAATGATCTCGCCCCATCACCCCAAAAAAAAAAATAAAGGTGAAAAAGGGAGAAGAGGAAAAGGAGAGGAAGAATGGAAAATTTTTTTCTCACATAAAAGAGTTGTGTAAGGAAGACATTTCACAGAAGAGGGGAAAATGGAGAAGGGCAGAAAGTACTTGAAACTCTCATCAGAATTGGTTTAAAGAGGGAAGAACACATATACACATAGTTGTATATAGAAATTAATTTAGCCAATAGAGAAACAGGAGGGGAAGGGAATAAGAAAAAGAGAGACATGATAAGATAGAGGGTAAATTAAGGAAGACAATAGTTAAAAGCAAAATAGACTTTTCAAGAGGGATAAGATAAAAAGATAAGGAGATGAAGAAACAGAAAAAAAATGGGATAAAGGGAAATACACAGTTGGTAATCATAACTATGAATGTGAATGGGATACACTCACCCATAAAACAGAAGCAGATAGCAGAATGTAGTAGACACCAGAATCTGATAATGTTGTTTTCAAGAGATACACTTGAAATAGAAAAACAAGCAGAGTTAAAATAAAGTGCTGAAACAGAATCCAATATGCTTCAGCTGAAGTAAAAAAAAAAAGGCAGGGGTAGCAATAATGATCTCAGAGCAAAAGCAAAAATAGAACTTACTAAAAGAGATAATCAGGGAAACTATAGTATGCTAAAAGATACTATAGACAATGAAGTAATGTCAAAGAAATTTTACAGCAGGTTTCACTAAAAATGGCCTCATTTTTCAAATATGTACTGATTATAAAACTGAGTGAAATTTATAAAATTAAGAGCCATTCCCTAATTGATAAATGGTCAAAGGATATAATCAGGCAGTTTTCAGAAGAAATTAAAGCTATTTATAGTCATATTTTTTTAAATGCTCTTAATCACTGTTAAGTAGAGAAATGTAAATTAAAATAACACTGAGGTACCACCTCAGACCTATCAGAAAAGACAAATGGTGAAGGGCATGAGGGAAAAGTAGGTACACTAATGAACTGCTATTGGAATAGTGAACTGGCCTAACCATTCTGGAAAACAATACGGAACAATGCTCAAAGGACTATAAAACTGTGCATACCCTTTGACCCAGCAATAACACTACTAGATCTGTATCCCAAAGAGATCAAAGAAAAAGTAAAAGGATCTACACATATAAAATATTTATAGAAGCTCTTTTCTGGTGGCAAAGAATTGGAAATTAAAGGGATGCTCATCAGTTGGAGAAAGATTGAACATATTGTAGTATAGAAAATTGATAAAGTATTATTATGCTTTAAGAAATGACAGGCTGGGTTACAGAAAAACTATATGAATTGATGTAAAGTGAAGTAAGAACACCAGGAGATCATTGTGCATAGAAACAAGAACATTCTCATTAATGCAATGATCCAAGACAATTGCAAAGGACTCATGATTAGAAAATGCTATCCACCTCCAGAGAGAAATTTGATGAATTTTAAGTGAAAATTTAAGTATAATTTTCTAATTGTCTTTATCTTTTTAGCTTTTTCTTGAAATATGGCTAACATGTAAATATGTTTTGCATAATTTCACATGTATAACTGATATCATATTTCTTGTCCTCTTAGTGTAAATGAGAGTGTATTAGAGGGAGAGAAAGAAATTAGAACTCCGAATTTAAGAAGAAAAGAATTTCAAAAACAAATAAATAATAAATTAAAATGTTAAAAAGGAAAAAGGATAACAAACCACATAGCATTTCCAGGAGAGTGTTGGTGCTACTAACATGGGTTTTTGTGGCACTCAGGCAAAGACACTAAGTATATTGTTTTGGAAGATGGGGAATATGGAGGCATTTGTCAGAATGCATATTTTATTAGGATGCTAAAATAACATGAAGGATTTTAAAAAAGCAGTATATGCAACAGAATATATATATATATATATATATATATATACATATATACACACACACATACATATATGGGAACATCCTAAACAAAAATTTTTGCAAAATAGAGCTATAAATATATATGTGTATATGTATGCATGTGTGTGTGCATAATACATTGTGTGTAGGAGGTTGTTGCTGCATTTTGGTTTTTGTTTGTTTTGTTTTTGCAGAAGTATTTTGTAGAAAGTAACGTCCCCATAAATCATTGGCTGTGGATAGTGTCTCATAGTTGGACTTCATGTTTTGGAAAAATGAATCTAAATTGAAGGATTAAGAAATAAGTCATTTTAAAAGATGCTTCCGGGGCGGCCAGGTAGCACAGTAAGTAATACACCAGCCTCAGAGTCAGGATGACCTGGGATCGAATCTGGGCTCAGATACTTAGCACCACACCCAGAAATTACTGGCTGTGTAAACTTGAGCAAGTTACTTAACCCCAATTGCTTAAAAAAAAGATGCTTTCCATTTATTAACTGTTTTTATTGTTTATTTTAGTCTCTTTTGCTTATACTTTATTTGCCTTGGAAGAGGAAACATGAAAAGTTATAACAAATACAAAGTATTGTTCACTCTCATTACTTTTTTCCCATTATTTATATAAAAATCACTTTAAATAAGGTTCATGAAAGGCACACATTACTTTTAAATATAGTTTCCATTTAAAGGTCAATCAATCAATAATCAAGTGTTAATTGAGCACCTATTATGTTTCAGGCAGTAAGCTAGGCACTGGAAAAAAAAATAAGACATTCCCTAACCTTAAGAAGCTAATGCATGAACAAAACATATTCAGAGATAAGTACATAAAGTATATATTATATATTTATATATACATATTCATGTGTTATTTACTTGTATATTTAGATATGTATATACATACTTATGTGTGTGTGGGGGGGGGGGTAGCTAGGTGACACAGTGGGTAAAATATCATGCTTGGAATTGGGAAAAATTCAGTTCAAATCCAGCCTCAGACAATTTCTGGTTGCGTGACTCTGGGCAAGTTTAACTTCTTTTTGCCTCAGTTTCCTCATCTGTAAAATGGGAATAATAATAGCATCTGCCTCCCAGTGTCGTCATGAGAATCAAATGAAATAGTATTTTTAAAGTGTTTATCACACATGGTAGGGGCTATATATCATCATGTATGCAAATATATGTGTATGTACATTGATATACATATGTATATGTATGTGTGTATAACATATATAATCGCTGAAGTTGTTCTCTAAACCCAACCAGTACTGATATACAAAACCCTCAGACCTTGATTTCTTACCCCCTCAGAATCTAGGGAAACCCTAAAGAAATGAGAGTTGTCTTTCATACGCCTCATGAACCAGCTCTGGTGTGCTTCCCCTCAGTTGATAGCAATTAGTCAGTGAGACTTTCAACTTTTAGAATGGAATATTTACTAACATGGTATAATTGCTACAGTTGGCAGAAAGTATCTCTTCCCTCAAAGTTTCCCATAATATATATAGAATCCAAGGGAAAGTGGACTCGAGGTTAGCGCACATGTGGAAAAGTCAGGGTAAGGAGTGTGGAAAGCAACTCATAACTCCTGGAAACCCTTTTCCTAGGGTCTTCATGATCTCCCTATGTATACTGAACGTAATATGATAGGCTAGGGGTGGGGAACCTGAGGTCTCAAGGCCACATAGGGCCCTCTAGGTCCTTAAGGGCAGCTCTTTGAATGAAGGTAAACTTCACAGAACAAATAAAGTTTGAATTCATTCAAAGGGCCACATTTGAGGACCTAGAGGTTTCCTACCCCATGCTAAGTTCTATGCAGTTGACTTCCTTATCTCATCCAGTTTGTCCTTGGCTCCCAATACAGGCAATGCTATAAGCTGTTCTGAGGATTTTGTTGGGATGTCGATGGAAAGAGAGAAGTACAAAATACTCTGGACCTTTAAAAAAAAACACCCTCCACAAAGTGCCCCTCTGGCCAAGAGGGGGCAGAGAAGGCTGAGACACTCTCTCCCTCCTCCACCAAGCAGGTTCTTCTCAGGGGGTTGAATACTCTCTCCTCTCAACATTTGCTCAGTTCTCATCTATGGTGGCAGATGCCTGAATCTTCGATTGCCAATAGTTTCCTGGGTTTATGCAAGACCTTCAAGGCATTACCAAGTTTCTTGACCCCAGACTTCTTATTATACTTAGGCAGTTTTTCAGGCCTTATTCATATCTACTGAACCATTAAGAAGTGTTCTTACCTTATAAATATATCAGGGTTAAATATAATAAGGTGATTTCAACCCTACGCTTCCATGTACATGTATGTTGGTATATTGGTAATGTGTTATATATACGTATGTATGTGCATATATGTTATTTGCAAACATGTATCTGTATAAATTATATGTGTGTATATCCATATATGTGACATTTACATAAGTAATACATACAGACAACAATTTGGCAGGTGCACCAAGAATGCAGAAATCAGGAAAGGCTTTTTGAAAGGGGGTGGCAATGAAGATTAGCCCTTGAAGGGAGATAGAGGTTCCCAGTGGCTAAAGTGAGAAGGGAGAACACTCTAGAAGTGGTGTAAGGTCTGTGCAAAGACACAGAGGCAGGAGGTGGGGTGTAACATACAGGAAACTACAGTCTGGATGGGATATAGAGTAGATGATGGGGGTTAAGATGTAATCTTCCTGAGAACATAGGCTAGATCCAGATTGTTCAAGGCTTTAAATTCCAAATAGAAAATCTCCCACTTTACCCTAAAGGCAATGGGTACCACATAGGATTTATAACTCTAGAGTTTTACAGTCATAAATATGATGTGCACAATCTCATTTGTTCCTTGCAGCGATCCTCTGAGTTAGACTGAACTAATATCCCAACTATTTTTCAGATGAGGAAGCTGGAGCTCAAGAAGATTAAACAATTTGCCCAAGGACACACAGTTTATACACGACTGCCCATCCCAGACACAAGCCCATGTTTTTGTGCTGTTTTTAGTATCTTTTCATTCTGTAATATGAGTGGGCTTCTTCCCATTCATTTGCAAGCTACCCAAAAGCTAAAAATGGACAATGTTTTGCAAATTATATATCAGTTCCTCCTGTAGTTGCTGACAGATATATGAGAAAGTTAGCGTTTGGAGCCGTCTGAATGGGTCAGTATGTCCCCCTAGTCCTGATTTCTAACCCCTAAATCCTCTAACTCTCATGACTTCATTCAACAACCCAAAGCTGGAAGCCCACATGGACACAGATCTCAAAGAGGAACTGCTGAGGAACTATGAAAATGATGAGGAACTATGGAAGAAAAAAAAAACAAATAAGAAATAGATGATTTTTAAATAAATAATGAGAATGGATGAACTAAGAGATTTGAAAAGAGATTGATTCCTTTATTTTTCCCCAAATGTTATAGGTATCATTAATAATTAACAAAAAGTTTACTTACATGCATCTGTTGAAAGGACAAGACAATTTATTAGTGACCAGAGTAAGGCCATAGTGCAATGAAATTATATTATTAAGATTGTACCTGATAAATACAGAAATGCTTCCAGTAGAATTTTAGAGAGCCTTAGAAAAAAAGGTATATTTGCTATATATTATTATCAGTGAAGATCAGAATTAAATTTAGATTTTTGTTGCTTTTAAGTAAAGACTGGAATTTGGTTCATTCATCCAGGTTAATTAGAAACACCGAGCTGTGCTATTTTCTCATCCAACATATGTTTGTTTGTATTTCAAGTTTATACATGAGCATTCTCCTCTAGGGATAAAATCTAACATAATAGCTTTACTTCCTTGAGGGAAAAAAAGAGTCTATATTCAAATCAAATGGAGATTAGGAAGGGTGACATCTTTCAAACCAGTTCCTCTGTCTCCTTAATATTTAGGAATTAATTCATAAAAGCACAACTTGACATTTATATGAATTGTTTTATAAAATGCAGTTCTACTGCTTCTCAAACATTTGGATAAGAGGTATTTCTTTCAGCAAAGATTAATAGATAAAAGCAAAACCATAATTTACTGTGCTTGAGCATTTCTTTGGCTCTTTTTTAGAGCTTTTGTTGGACTTAAATATCTGCAACACTGATACGTAGTGTATAAACTTTAAATCTTGATTTTCAGAGATGAAGTTACAAAATAATTGTAGGCCTGTTTACTTATTTATTAGTTACATGCATGACAGAAGCATTAATAATTACA
The DNA here is from genome assembly GCF_028583685.1 of Petaurus breviceps papuanus. Taxonomy (NCBI): domain Eukaryota; kingdom Metazoa; phylum Chordata; class Mammalia; order Diprotodontia; family Petauridae; genus Petaurus; species Petaurus breviceps. Next base: position 92,819,281 of record NW_027186304.1, on the reverse strand, counting down.
CTATATGGGGGTAGAGCAGACACCATATTGATCAGCGAGGAAATGAGTAATTTGCGTTCAGCTCTTCTGAGCAGCAGAAATAACTCTCTCTCTCTCTCTCTCTCTCTCTCTCACACACACACACACACACACACACACACACACACACACACACACACACACACACACACACACACCTTCCTCCTAACACTTCAAAGGCTTTTCCACACTTGTCACTTTCCACCACCCTTTTCCTGTGCTGTTTTCCCACACAAGATTGTCTCTTGCTCTCTGGTCCTATTAAGTTCCTGTTCTACATGCCACTATGTGCATGTTTTGACCTGCTCCTTTCAGTGTCCAAGGGACTCATCATCATCATCATATCCATTTTCCACCAATAGTTTCTGAATTGCAGTCTGCTCATTTTTTTTAACTCTGTAGATATTGAAATCTGGCACTTCTGTCTCTAAATCTCTGACATTATGATTTTGCTCTGCCCTACTTAAAAGAGAATGCAAATACAAGAATCCATCAGGTGTGAGGCAAGAAAGGCCATTCACAGCTTACCTTCTTATAACTTGATAGAGCAAGACAAAAGAGTTCCAAGGGACCATGGAGGTGGTCAACTCCCATCCCTTCATTTTACATTTGAGAAAACTGAAGCAAAGATAGATCAAATGACTTACTCAAAGTCATCCATAAAGACAGAAGCAAAATTTGAATGCAGGTCCTTTGACCCTAATTTCATCACCCCTTCCAAACTGCCTCCCATCTAAGGAGCTGCCTTAGTCCCCCAGAAGTTAAATGATTTACCTTTCACACAGTTAATAAGTACCAGAGACAGGATTTGCAAACTTTCTTCCAAGTCCAACACTCTTACTACTATACCAGGCAGTTGCCAGACAAGAGAATGGGAAAATGAGAGTTGCCACTGGGAAGTACTTTTATAAATGCATGGTATATTGACTATTGCCTTCTCCCAATAAGTATAGCCTCCTACCATGGGAATGTAATGTATAACAAACTTAAGGAATCATTCTCAAGTAATGTTCTCTCTTTGGCCATTCCTGCTCCCATCTGAAGTGGCCTGAAAGCAATTTGGCCATACCGTTTTATATTCTTCCTCCAAGATGAGTAAATAAGAGACATCTGTTGCCAGTCAGTGGAGAGAATTACTCTTCTTTGGCCAAAGATACAAGTGTGAGGGTAGTGAATTTGCTTAGTGAGAAAACAAAGAGCTGAGACCAAAAGTTTGGAGGGATTTCCTTGCATCCTTACCCCAGAATCCTTCCATCTTTTGCATCTGGGTTCCATACAATCCTACCCACAGGAATAGCAACAAATCAAATGGTGCAGAACCAGGGATATTCCTGCTTTCTTCTTCATTAGGGACAAGATTATGTCCAAGAAGCAAGAAAGCCTTATGGAGAAATATTGGTGGGTTCCCTTGATTTGTATCTGAGTGTAAATCAAAGTTTAGGAAATAGAGGGCCTTAAAGTCTATTGGGTGCAACTGTAATATAATATAAGAAATTGGAAGGTCTCAAAGACTCTTGACAAGAGTATCTTGAGAAAGATAACTCTTAGACCTATGTGAAAGATAATTAGAATTAAGGCAAAGAAAGTCAAGGCAACAAGCTTTTACTAAGCATTTACCATGTACCAGGCATCATGCTACAGGCTGAAGATACAAATATAAGCAAAAAGAAAGACAGTCTCTGCTCTCAAGGAGTTCATATTTTACTGGAGTAAGACAGCACATAAAAAGAGAGCTAAATAGGGGGAGAAGTGAGAAGGATCCCTGTGGCATCATAGTGGCAAAGGTCAGAAAGTCAGGGGCATAAACAGGTGGGGAATGAAACATGGGCAGCCTGAGCTCCTCCCCAAAACAGAGGCTCTGGAAGGAATTTGCCAATAGGAGAAGGGGACCAGCATGGTAGACAGATATTCCAAGGTGACAAGGCAGCAGAGTTATGGTGGCAAAGAAGAGAGGTTCTTTCTACCAGGGACACCCTTTTCTCTCCTTTCCAACTCCCCCACCTTAGTCAGTCTGAATTGCAGGAAGACCCACAATCTCTGGAGATGCTTTGACCCCTATCATTTCTCTGTCAATCCATCCCTTGGGGGGGTGGGGGAGAAGGGGAGGGTCAGAGTGTCACCCAGAATCTATTCATCTGGGTTGCTTGACTGATACTATGTCTTAGAAGAGATGGGGATTATTAGCTGTATTCTTTCTAGTGGTATGAAAAAACACCAATCTTATCATTTGTCCTTCCTCTGACCCTTCAGGTTCTCTAGGCCTTATCATCTGCCTTGCCTCTATGTCCTGCAGGTTCCCAGTACTGAAATCTCGCTCATGGAGGTCTAAAGACCTTGGTCCTTACCATCTACCCCTCATGGTACCTTTTCCATTCATTATGAATCCAGTTCCAACTAAACACCTATCCAGGAACACTCTGAGTTATCAGATCAGCAGGAACAGTAACACACCTGATGATGCAGAGCCAATTATATTCCCACTGCCATCTTAACTAGAGACAAGGGTATACTCAATAATAAAGTAGTTCTTGTGAAAAAAAATTGGCAGGATCAATAGGCTATTAATTTTCAAACATCATGGACATCACTCAATAATAACATCTGCCAGTATTTCCATGACTCAAGGATGTAATTAGCGTGGTCAAGTGACTTATATACAAACAAGTCATGACAAAGCAAATTTTTGATAGGAGAGCATCTGATCTCTCCAGAGATCTGGAAAGTGATACAAGTTTTTGCCCTATTTTTTTTCTCCTTCCTTTCATAAACTGTTGAGAAAAAAGTTGTCTATATTCAATGTTTCCACTTCATTTCCTCTCACTTCTTATCCTTTTGGAATCTGGCTTCAAGTCTCATTAGTAAGTGAAACTGCTGTCTCCAAAGTTACTAGTGATTTGATAATTGCCAGATATTATGACTTTTTCTCAATTTTCCTTTTTCTTCACCTACATCTTTTCATATCATTGGCCATACTTTCCTCCTGAATACCCTCTTCTCTGGGTTTTCTTGACAGTGCTCTACATTTTTTTCTCCTCCTACGTGTATCCGTCAGGGTACAATAACCCTACCCCCTGAACCTACCCCCTGAATTTCACACCACTGGCACTCTGCCTCTGCCTAGACCTTCCCCTACCTATTGCTTGCTAACAGAATCCCATGTTATCCTACTACGCTCACCTTCTGGGACCCCTGATTTTTGCTTCCTGATGGACATCCCTGTTACCAACTGCTCATTAGCTTGTACCAATCATAATCTCCTTCCATGCCCCTCCTAAGCAAATTACAGTCAGATCTATCTCACCAAAGAGCCATGCTTATGGCAGAGCAGCAATTGAAGCTAAGGAGGGATATAATCCAAGGCACTATCTAAAATACCTCTAGGGGCAGCTAGTTGGTACAGTGAGTAGAGCACTGGCCCTGGAGTCAGAAGGACCTGAGTTCAAATGTGAACTCAGACACTTAACACTTACTAGCTGTGTAACCTTGGGCAAGTCACTTAACCCCAATTGCCCAGCCTTCCTGCCTTCCCCCTCCAAAAAGCAAAAACAAAAACAAAAAAAAACCTCTAAATTTGGTGCTTCTTAGTAGCTAGCTCTCAATATCTTATCTCTGAACATCCCAGCCCTGCCACTTATTCCTTGTGTAATCTTGAGCAAATCACTTAATGTCTCCATACCTGGATTTCTTTATCTCTAAATAAGTGTGTGTTTGCACGTGCAATACAATGGGTTGAATGAGATGACCTCTAAGTTCCATTTCAACCCTAAATCCGTGATCTTATGATCTACAATAGAGAACTTCTTAGCAATGAGCAGAATCATTACGCAATTTCTCCATACTGAAAGCATTTTTACTCCAGCTGTGCGTTGGAGACTTTGCCCAAAATGCCATTGACTCACATGTTTGCAATTACACCACCTTAAATCTTCTAAGCAAACATGCCTCTCCCCATTCTGACTAGTCTGAAAGACTTCTGAAATGAGAAAAGTCATAAGATTAATCAGCATCTGTCCTAAAAGATGATGATAGAAACACTATATCACTATATAATACTAACTCACTGATCTTGAGAAAATACATGGACTCCACTCTCCCTGTTTCTAATAGAATGTTAATCAAAGACAAAAAGAAGAAACCACTAGCCCTATTCATTCATCACCCCCATATATAAAGGCAATCTATCTCGCTGCGTTTGGCACAGCAAAATGTTAATTTCTTTTCTTCCTCTAAAGTCTAGAAAGACTAAACTACTATTTGAATATAGTTAATCAGAGGGAAGAATAAAAGAGAAGTGAATCATATTTATTTTAATATTAAAAACTAAGAAGACTAATATGATTAGGTCTTTATGGATTAGTATTTTCTATTTGATTTTCCCCTTTCCTACCACACTCCTTCATTATGAACTAACCTGCTAATTGACTGAATGATTGACCAAAAGCTCTAGGAAGGTGGAGGAAGGAGAAGGTCTGAAGAATATTTGAGAAATAAGATTGACCCAATTCACATAGACTAAAGGTAAGGGGATGCAAGAGAGTAACCACTCAGTGGTGATGCCAAGGTTATATCCTCCTTTCCCTAAGTCCCAGGTCTAGAAATACACAAAGTAGCATTATTATTGCCTCACGTGGTATTGGCCCTCATTTCTGGAAAGGGCAGCAGGCCACCAAGGCTCTTAAGGACATCTTGGAATAGATGGCCAGTCCTTTGGGTAGGGAAAACAATACAACTCTACCTATCATTTGCAACATAACAGAGACTGAGTATGAATATTTTTGCAATAAAAGGAGTTCTTATTTCTAAAATAGGTTAGTCTCAATATCAAGATTTCCTAGTAAAATATATCACAGTTATTCAATTCATAGAACTGATTCCATCAGTTTCCTGATTTTCTCATGCATATGGGACACTTTGGTAACCTCTTAAATCTGCAGTTTTCTCTAATGTGGTAGAGATATTTTTAGACCCCTTCAAATACTTCAAAGGGAACCATAGTGTAGTGGATAGAGTATTGATCAAGAAAATGTCAATTCTATTCTCAATCCTACCACACACTCCCAAAAGCTCTCAAGTCAATTTAACTAGCATTTATTAAGTACTTAATATGTGCTAGGCCCTGTACTAATACCGAGAATACAAATAGAGATAGAAAGACTATTCTGACCTTTAAAGAGCTAACATTCTAGTTGAGGGAAGACAACATATAAAAGGAAGCTGGAAAGGGAGGGGGAATGTAAAATCATAAATGCAACCTGGAGAGGAATGAAAACTCGGAAGTCCTAGGCATCCACATTAAAATCAAAGTTGTGGAGGAAACCAATCAGAGTGAGAGACTGTAGGGGTAATGTATAAAGTCCAGAATGGTGTAAGCTACCAAAGAAAGGAAGTTTCTGTGGCATCTTAGAGAATAACCAGGAGAAGAGTCAAGAGTGCTCCTAAAGAGAAATGGGGATTTTTAAAAAAGCTATGCGTGCAGCAGAGACAAGGTTGGAACTATGACAGGTTTTATCCACAAATCTTTCACTGGGGTACCTATGCATGAATGGTTTATGAATGTATGTGCCTCAAAATGGGTCATCATATACTTTCTATTTAGAATTTATGTTTAGGTGAAAAAAATAAATATTTGGATCCCTTCAAAATGTATCAGATGGTTAGTTTTAGTTCATCAGAGAACACAGAAATCTTTCTCCTATTTATTCCTGGAAAAGGGCCCTGGAGGGGGAAGTCCTGTGTTCATGATAACTTACATTCATGTGACACTTTGATACACATCACCTCATTTGATCCTTACAACAACTTGGTGATTTAAGCACTTCAATATTTTAGTGCATCTGTGAGCTTATAAATATGAAATCATTATCTGTTACACTTTCTCATACTATGTGACTCCTGTCCATGTCTTTCCATAAATCCTCCAACATGGGGAGGGTTATCTTGTTTTAGATCTCTTGACACTGGGGGATGTCCAGCAGGTATCCCTGACATTTGCTACATGGCTGGTCTACCACATTTTCCAGTTTTTATCTCCTTGATTATATCTTTTAACTTCTCATTTCCCATTCATAATGTACTTATTGTAGCTACCATGTAGTTCACCATTTCCTTTTAAATTTTGATCTTATTTACTTCTCTTCCTTTTGCCAAGGAAAATGACCTTTGCACTAAAAATATCAAATAAAAAATGATTTTCAGTAAATTGGCACCTGAGATAATTAAGGAAATGACAGAATGAACTGAATTGCCCTTACGGAGTACAAAGTCACCTGACCCAGACAAGGTATATCCCTTTGGGCTGAAAGAACTGGTGGCTGTGATGACTAAGCTACTGTCATCAGTACTTTTGGAGTTACTTTATCTTTAATAGTGTTTTTCCCCAATTACATGTCAAAAAATTTTTAGCATTCATTTTTACAAGATTTTGAGTTCCAAATTTTTCTCTCCCACACCCTCCCCACTCCTCTTCTTAAAATGGTAGGCAATTTGATAGAGGTTATACATGTGCTATTATGTAAAATGTATTTCCATATCAATTACAAATATGAAAGAAGAAATATATCAAAAGGGGAGAAGACACAAGGAAGAATAAATTAAGCGAAAAAAGTATGCTTTGATCTGCATTCAGGATCTATCAGTTCTTTCTCTGGATGTGGATAGTTCTTTTCCTTTATGAGTCCTTTGTACTTGGCTCATTGTGTTGCTGAGAACTGAGTCATTCATAGTTGACCATATTGATACTATGCACAATGCTTTCCTGGTTCTGCTCATTTCACTTTGCATCAGTTCGTTGAAGTCTTTCCAGGTTTTTATGAAATCAGCCTATTCATTATTTCTTATGCACAATAGTATTTAATTACATTCATATACCACAGTCATTCCACAACTGATGGGCATCCTCTCAATTTCTAATATTTTGACACCATGAAATGGGTGTTGTAAATTTTTTTGCACATGTAGATTCTTTTCCCTTTTTTATGATCTCTTTTGGATACAGACCTAGTAGTGGTATTGCTGGATCAAAGGGTATGCACAGTTTGATTGCCCTTTGGGAATAGTTTGAAATGGCTCTCCAGAATGGTTGGATCAGGTCACAACTCCACAAACAATGCATTAGTGTCCCCAATTTTCCACACCCTCTCAACATATATCATTTCTTTTCTCATATTAGCTCATCTGATAGGTGTGAGATGGTACCTCAGAGTTGTTTCAATGTGCATTTCTCTAATCAAAAGTGATTTAGATCATTCTTCATATGCCTATAGACAGCTTTGATTTCTTCATTTAAAAACTACCCATTCATATCCTTTAACCATTTATCAATTGGGTAATTTTTTGTATTCTTATAAATTGGTTCTCTATATATTTGAGAAATGAGGCCTTTATCAGAGACACTTGTTGTAAGGATTGTTTCCCAGTTTTCTGCTTTCCTTCTAATCTTGGTTGCATTGGTTTTGTTTGCTCAAAAGGTTTTTAATTTAATTTAATCAAATTTTTCTATTTTATATTTCATAATGTTCTCTATTATTTGGTCATGAACCTGTAACTCACTTAACTTCTACTTTAAAAATTTGGATACTGTATCACTTGATGTATTTATGTTTAGTATTGATATTACTTCTTTGCCTTTTAATTAGACCTATTTTTGCTTTTGCTTTGTCTGAGATCAGGACTTTTTCTTACTTTTTCTTTTTTTTAATTCAGTTGAAGGAAAATAGATTCTGCTCCAGCCCCTTACCTTTACTCTGTGTGTGCTTCTCTACTTCAACTCTGTTTCTTGTTAACAATATATTTCAGGATTATGACTTTTCATCCACTCTGCTACTGGCTCCCATTTTATGTGAGAGTTCAATGCACTCACATTCACAGTTATGATTACTACCTGTATTTTCCTCCATCCCATTTTCACTTCTGTTAGTTTTCCCTCTCCTTTCACCCTTTCCCTCCTCTACAATGTTTTGCTTCTCTCTACTCCCTCCCCCAGTCTGCCCTCTCTTCTGTCAGCCACCCCACCCTTTACTTAATCTCTTCACCTCCTATTGCCCTGTCAGGTAAGATAGATTTCTATATTCAACTGATTGAGTATATTATTGTCTCTTTGAGCCAATACTGATGAGACTAGGATTCAAGCAATGCCCATCACCCACCCTCCCACCTTTCCCTCTGCTGTAATAGGTTTTTTGTGCCTCTTCATGTGAAATCCCCACTAACCCCTCCCTTCCTTCTGCATCCAGTACTCCTCTTTCTCATCTTTCACTTTTTTAATGTCATTCCCTCAAATTCACCTTATACCCACATACTCTGTCTATGTATTTTCATTCTAACGATAGTATTGATGGTACAATTTTTAAAAATTACAAGTATCATCTTCCTATATATGGTTGTAAACAGTTCAACTCCATTGAATGCATTATATTTTCTTTTTACCTTTTTAGCCTTTCCTTGGATCTTGATATTAAAGATTAAATTTTTTATTCAATTCTTTATGAAGTCTCCTTATGAAAGCTTGAAATTCTTCTATTTTATTGAATGATCATTTTTTCCCTTGAAGTATTATGCTTATTTTTTCCAAGTAGGTGATTCTTGGTTGTAGTCCTAACTCCTTTGCTTTCCAGAATATCAGGTTTCATGACTGCTGATCCTTTAACATTACAGCTGCTAAGTCTTGAGTAATCAAGATTGTGGCTAATTGTGGCTCCCTGATATTTGCATTCTTTCTTTCTGTCCATTTACAGTACTTTTTTCTTGACCTGATAGATTTGTAATTTGGCTATAATGTTTCTTGGAGTTTTCATTTTGGAATCTTATACCTTAGGCACGTGGATTCTTTCAAGGTCTATTTTGACCTCTGTTTCCAGGATATCAGGGGAGTTTTCCCTAATAATTTCTTGAAAGATGCTCCAAGGCCTCCTTTTGATTGTGACTTTCAAGTAGCCAATCCTTCAGACAGTGTCTCTCCTGGATTTATTTTCTAGTTCAGTTGTTTTTTCAATGAGGTGTTTTACATTTTCTTCTATCATTTCATTCTTTTGAATTTGTTTGAGTGATTCTTGATGCCTCATAGAGTCATTAACTTCCACTTGCCCAATTCCAATTTTTAAGGTGTTGTTTTTCTCAGTTAGCATTTGTACATCCTTTTCCATTTGGTGAGCTGTACTTTTTATGGGGCTATTTTCTTCAGTGAATTTTTGTATCTCCTTTTCCATTTGGTCAATTCTGTTTTTTTAAGCAGTTGTTTTCTTTTTCTAAGTTGTTGACTTTTTTCATAATTCTCTTGCATCACTCTCATTTATTGTCCCCACCTTTCTTCTCCCTCTCTTATATCACTTTTAAGTGCCTTTTTGACCTCTTCCATAAGTTCCTTCTGGTCTTGAGACCACTTCCTGTTTTTCTTTCAGGTTTTGCCCATAAGTGTTTTGACATTGTTGCCTCTTCTGCGTTAATGTCTTGATATTCCCTGTCATCGTAGTAGCTTTCTATGGTCAGATTCATTTTTTTGTTGTTGTTGACTTTTGTTCACCTTTTTCTGATCTTTTTTTCTTTCTTTTAAATTTGAGCTCTGTCCCCAGGTTATAAGGGGTGCTGTCTCAGGCTTCTCGTGCCAGGGGCTGCAATCTCTGGCTATTTACCTGGTGCTGCTCTGATGTTAGCTATGGCCAACAGAGGAATCCTCATAATCTGGTGCTGTGCTGAGGGGCTTGGTGAGGGGCAGCTGGTCCTGCTGGAGGCTGTTGGGATCTGATAGCTTATTTGGTGCTAAGTCAGGATTGTAGTGCTGCTGTCTTGTGTAGGCTGATGCCTGTAGGGTGTTTGTACATTTTCCCCATAGCTACACCGAAGCATGTAGCAGTCTTGCATCTCAAGGCTGCCTGTTTGCCTGGGCCTATGCTGAAGCATGTGGTGGTTCTTGTAGCTTGGGTCTGCCCATTCCCTTGGTTATACTGAGGCATGTGTGGAGTCCTAGTGTGGGTGTTTGCCTGTTCCACCACACTGGGGCTCTGGATCTACTGCTGGTTTGCTGAGGTGGAACTTGTTGCTGACTTCCTGGGATGCTTCCTGTACTGGACTGTGTTTCCCTTTTACCCAAGGGAGACAGACCTTTCCTGCCAATCTTTCAAGTTTATGGAGCTCAAAGATTGTTTTGCCTACCTTTTTGCTGGTCCTGCTACTCCAGGATTAGTTTGGGGGTGCTATTTTATGGGTTTTGGAGGTGAATAAGGGAGAGTTACTGTGATTTACTGCTTATTTTGCCATCTTGGCTCCCAGAAGTTGTATCATCAGTATTAGAATGATCATGGAAATAAATCCATCAATTAACATCTATTAAGCATCTCATGTGCCAGGCATTGTGCTGGAAAGATAAAGAGAAGCAAAAGACAGTCCCTGTTCTTAATGAGCATATAGCCTCATGAGGGAGAAAAGTTTCAAAGTTCAACATCCAAAAGGCATGCCCAGGGATCTATGTTAGGCTCTGTGCTATTTAACTTTTTTTTAAAAAATCAATGACTTAGATAAAAGCATAGGTCATATATTCAATCAATCTACCAATGACACAAGGCTGGGAGTGTTGGTTAATACGTTGGATAATTGAGTCCAAATCCAAAAGGTTTTGACTGGCTATATTTGTTTTATTTGGCCTCAGAGGTCAGAACCAGAAGGGATGAGTTACAGCTGAAAAGAGAAAAGTTTAGGCTCACTTTCAGGAAAAGTCTCCTAACAATCAGAGCAGTCCAAGACTGGAATGAATTACTTGGAGAAGCAGTGGATTCCCTATCCTTGGTGGTTTTCAAGCAGATGTAAGGTGATTACTTATCAAGTATATTTATACTAGGGTTCTTTTTAAGGATAGGTTTGGCTAGATACCTGCTGAGGTCAATTCCAGCTCTCAAATTTTGTGATTATGAAATACCTAAGAGATTATAACTTTAAGAAGTTTAACTTTTGTTATAGGAGAAACTTGAGATCATGAACTAGATAATTTCACTAATGTGATCCAACCTTTGTCTTGCTTTACAATTTTAGGCACCATTCACTGTTCATCTACTCTGTCTGTCCAAGGTATGTGTGCTACTGGACCAGCTGTGTGGATTTTCAGAGTCTAGACTTTATCCAATTGGCTTTTCCCATGTTTATAGTTAGACCTCACTGTTTTGAATGATTGTGGATGTTTTTGAGGAGGCTTTGTTATGTCTGTGGGCTTGAAGAAATCTACACAATGTCACATGCAAACAGGAGCACATGGAGGACCTCAACATTTATTGTAGGAAATCTTAACCTAAGGTTCACAACCTTTTCAAAACAATTTTGCTAATTCTATTTCAATGTCAGTGGTTTCTTTTATCACCCTGTGAATTTTGTTTTATTCTTTTAAAAACATAATTCTGAAAAGGGGTAAATGGGCTTTGCCAGACTGCCCAAAGTATCCATGACACAATAAGTTAAGAACTCTTGATCTCTCCTTCTTCCATCTATATTCTCTTCTGGATGACATAAAGTATTATAGGGATTATTAATGCCCTTTTGTAGAGAAATAAGCTTAGGGCAACTGTCATGTCCCTGGTCATGCAACAAATAAGTGTGGAATGTATAATATGAATATAAGCATCTTCTCTCTGGTGTCATTTCTACTACAGCATGCCCCCTTTGCATAGAGCAGCAGTGTCAAACCCAAACAGAAATGGGGGCCACTAAGTTGTAAATAAGGACCTTACAATTGCATATTGACTTAGAAAACCACAGAATAACATTATTTGTGTTTTATTGTATTTGCATTTATTTCTCTAAGTATTTCCTAATTGCACTTTAATTCTGGTTTGGGGTACGCTTAAGTGTATTGTGGGCCATAGGGGACATTGGTTTTGACATAGTTGGTGTAGAGTACCTGCACCAAAGAGGAATCACGTGCATCAGAGATCCTAAGCAGAACCTCCTGCTATCCTGAACAGGCTCATCAGAGCTCTCAGGATGCTAACAGTACTTGTGCTTCTAGAGATTCAGAGGCCAGGAGCCGACTGATTGCTTTAAGAGTAGGTAACCACTTGGGTGTCTCCTATCCTTAGATACCTTGACACATCATGGAAATCCATAGTTCTACTCCTGCATAAACACTTGACCCTACAGCGTATGGGCTCTAGTAAACAGGATCTTCCTCCTTTCTATGGTTAATATATGTATACGTGATGTTCCATGTATCCCTGAGATTCAGAGTATTATAACTGACTAAGCCTCAAATCTCATGCTTTGCCCATTCTCTGATGCCTTATCCATCTTAGTCCTATCACTCGTCTATGCATATTTTGCTCTGGTCCCCTGTTCTTTTGTGCCCTCCAGAAATCTCCATCATAATTAATAATCCTCCATCAGTCTAGTTATTTTCTTTTCATAATCTCATCTTTTGGTTCTCATGGAATCCTGGTTCTTTCCATAAGACACTGAAACTCACCATAACTTAGGGTTCTTTTTCTTGTGCCATGAACAGGCATGGGCATTCTCCTTGCTCCTCCATGCCACTTCTAGAACTTCCCTTTGCCACTGTCACTCAGCAAACTCTCCTCCTTTGAAATTTATTCCATAAACCTATATAGACTCCATCTATAGCCTTGTAATTATCTGACAGTCTCTAGGCCATTTTTTCCTACTTTATCAAGGATTATATGCAGTATAAGTGGAGAGACCAAGCCTTATCTAAACTTTGTGCCAGACTCATATTCTACATTCCAGTTTATCCTAACCTAACTCTGAACTGCATTTCTAGGCTTATTGCACACACTGTCCTTCACACACACTGTGTTCCAGTCAAACTAAATACTGTGTACTATGCCCAAATATAGCATACTGAATAAAAGCCATTCAGCCTTTGCTTGAAGAGAAACCAGCTACTTCCTGAGGTGGCCTATTGTACTTTGCAATAGCTCTAATTCATGAGCAAATTTTCCTTACTTTCTTAAAGCATTACACAAGTGTTGTCTGTTATTTTCATTACTCTGACAAAAAGAAGCATAACAGATAGTGTGCTACCAACTCCATCTATGGAAACCATTAGCTGCATTACCCTGGGCATGGCATTTAATCTGTATAAGCCCCAGGAAATTCCCTAGGATATCTCAGATCATAGATGGCTTGTGGTTGATTGCACTGATAATGGGTACTCCCACACCAGAATTTCCCTCCTGTTGAAGAAAGCCCAGGTCTTTCATATATTTGTATTTGCATATTTTGACACTACAGATTATTCCTCATGTGGAATGAAAAAAATCAATTCCAAGAGGCAAAAGAGTTACAGGAGTGAAAGATGAGGCATAGTCTGAGTAAGAGAATGAACACAAGAAAATTGTGGCAAGGGTTGAGTGGAACATTCCCAGAGCAATGTCCCTTCTGAATACACAGATCATTAATCTTCCAGCTGCAGGTAAGTGTGTCTCCATGCTTCAATACCTCCTCAAACACTTTTGCAGCTTGTCAGTGCGCAGTAAGCTTGAAAGATATAGTTGCTGCAAAAAGCAAAAGTTGTTCTAAGGATCCTGCACGTTATTATTCCTACTTATTTTTCAGAAGAACATGGGGGACTGTATAAAACCCATATCAAAAGGCAACATGTCAAACTCTTTGCATTGTTATTGTGGGGCAAGGCAAAAGGAAGATGAGAGGGTGGACAACAAAACCTTCTAATGGCATATTTGCAACATTTAGATGAAGTAGGCTTTCATCATTGAATATCCCTTTCCTATCACTATAACTGCCACATAAGCATTGTGTTTTGATTCATTTTTGTAATTATAAAACATGTCTTTCCTAATCCATATTTGCCACTTGACTAGGTGGACCTTAAATTAAGTCTTTTATTTGAACATGTAGTTGAAATAATATGAACAAAATTAGTTGACAGTACCTTTTATAGATTTTTGAGTTGAATTAAAATTTTTTGCTTTTTAAAAATTTATTTTACTTTTAATTTATGAACAAAACCAAACATTTCCATAACTTAGTACAATAAAAAAGATGATTGCCACAAAACTGCAATTCTATACACAACTTGTTATTCCTTTCAAATATACTACAAAAGTAACATGCATCTTTTTTTTCCTTTTTGTCTTCCGTCAAAGTTGTTTTAATCTGCCTTTTTCTAATCAACAATGATTTAGAGTGTTTTTTCATATAACTATAAATTGTTTTGCTTTCTTCATTGGAAATCTGCCTGTTCATACCCCTTGACTATTTATCAATTAGGCAATGACTCATTCTCATGGATTTGGCAAAGTTCTTTATATATTTTAGATATGAGACTGTTTGTAATTTAGGACCTTCAAACCAATTTTGTTCCAGAGTGCATGCCAATGATATACATTGCTACTCCCTCTGGATTCATGGGTCATGAAACAACATATCTAGCAACAATGATTACTCTATAATATCTTGGGAATGGAATTACTACTTTGTCATTGAAAATCACATTATTTCATTATTACACTATTAAATCAGTGATGACTAAATAATAGCAGTCAGTATTTTGTGAAGTTTTTCTTCTCAGAATTTTGAATCTCGGGAGTAGAGAAGCATGACCTTCCCACGGCTCCGGCTTCCACCTTCCCCAATCCATGTAAAAAGGGGACTCTAAACAAACTTTGGAGCTGCAGAACCCACAAAATGACACAGAGAAGCTAACCTCTCGCTGAGGACAGCCCAGCAGACTGGCAGGAATCAGCCAGTGCAGCGCTCTGGGAGCCGAGCCCAGCCCCACCCCTAGGCTTTAGCCCCAGGGCGGACCTGACCAGCCGCCAGCCAGAGGGACTCCAGATCAGCAGCAGCTGTGGCCGTTTCCAGATTTATTAATACATAGATGTGAAGGACAAGGTGAGAGGCCAGGGCAGTCTGGACTTTGGGACCCAGGAAGTGGGAGTGCATGGCTTTTACCCCCCGAGCAAGAAACCGCTGAGACGCCAGCACAGCCTGCCAGTGCCATGTGGCGGCTTCAGCTCCTGGCCTGCAGAGTGTAGGGGGACCAAGCACCAGTCTGAAGGGTCATCGCTCTTGCTTTAACCTGCTTGGATCTGGATTGCAGTCTAGGGTGGAGGTCCTGGGGTGTGCGTCCAGCTTGCCAGAGTGTGTGGAGACCTCAGAGCCCATCTAATACCTCCGGCAGCTGAGAAAACCCCAGCTTTTGGGACGAAAACTCCCCTGTCTGGTGGCAGAGTCCTACTGTGGCAAAAAGCCCAAAAGTCAAATCATTGAGTGGCAAAATGAGCAAGCAAAGGAAACAAATCAGACAGAAGATTCCAACATTACACTCCTATTTTGGGGATAAGAAGGAGCAAGGCATGGAACAGGAGGAAAACAGTGAAGTCAGAACTCCTGCACCAAAAGCTTCAAAGGAAAATACAAGCTGGTTACAGGCCATAGAGGACCTTAAGAAGCAGATAAGAGAAGTGGAGGAAAAATTGGGAAGATAAATGAGAACAATGCAAGAAAATTATGAAATGAGAGTCAACAGCCTGACTGAAGAAAATAATACCTTAAAAAACAGACTGAATCAAATGGCAAAGGAGGCTCAAAAAGGCAATGAGGAGAAGAATGCCTTAAAAAGTCGAATTTGCCAGATGGAAAAAGAATCTCAAAAGCTCACTGAGGAGAATCATTGCTTCAGAATTAGATTGGAGCAAATGGAAGCTAATGACTTTATGAGAAATCAAGATGCTGTTAAACAGATCCAAACAAATGAAAGAATAGAAGGCAATGTGAAATATCTCATGGGAAAAACCACTGACCTGGAAAATAGATCCAGGAGTGATAATTTAAAAATTATTGGACTGCCTGAGAGCCATGACCAAAGTAAGAGCCTGGAAAGCATCCTCCAGGAAGTTCTCAAAGAAAACTGCCCTGATGTTTTAGAACCAGAGGGCAAAATAGAGGTTGAAAAAATCCACCGATCACCTCCTGAAAAAGATCCCAAAAAGAAAACTCCTAGGAATATTATAGCCAGGTTCCAGAATTCCCAGATTAAGGAGAGAATATTACAAGCAGCCAGGAAGAAACAATTTGAATATTGTGGAAACACAATCAGGATAACCCAGGATCTGGCAACTTCTACACTGAGGGATTTAAGGGCCTGGAATGTGATATTCCGGAGGTTAAGGGAGCTGGGATTAAAACCAAGAGTCACCTACCCAGCAAAACTGAGTATCATGTTTCAGGGGGAAATATGGTCATTCAGTGGAATACAGGACTTTCAAGCATTCTTGCTGAAAAAACCAGAGTTGAATAGAAAATTTGACATTCAGATACAAGAAACAAGAGAAGCTTGAGAAGGTAAACAGGTAAAAGAAATCATAAGGAACTTATCAAAGTTGAACTATTTTTTTTGAAGCAATTGGGGTTGAGTGGCTTGTTCGGGGTTGCATGGCCAGTTATTGTTTCTGGGTGTGGTGCTGAGTGTCTTGGCCCGGATTTGATCCTGGTCGTCCCGGCACTTGAGCTGGTGCTCTTGCTCGCTGGGCCACCTGGCCAAAGTTGAACTATTAACATTCCTACATGGAAAAACAATAATTGTAACCTATGAAACTTTTCTCAGTAGTTGAAGGGATTAGAAATATATATATATATATATACACATATATATATATGTATGTATGTATGTATATATATGTATGTATGTATATATGTCTTAATATGAGGGCATGTGGGCATATGAATACATATGTGAATGTGTGTATATACGTTTACAGGTATACATAGATAGAGGGCACAGGACCAATTTAACAGGAAGGGATGATACTTAAATGGTGAAATTAAGAGGTGAGAGGAATATAATGAGAGGAGATGGGGAGAGACAGAGTGGGGCAAACTATCTCATACAGAAGAGGCAAGGGAAAATGGTTACAATGGAGGGGAAGAATAGGAAGGCAAAAGGGAATAGGTCAACCTTATTCCTATTGAATCTGGCTTGAGAAGGGAGGGAAATACACACTAAATAGGGGATCTCACCCTCCAGGAAATAGGAGGGGAAGGGGATGCGAGGGGGGATGATGGAAGGGAGGGCAGGCTGGGGGGGAGGGAAGTTGGAAGCACCCACATTTGAAAAGGGACAGGATCAAAGTAGAGAATAGAACAAGTGGGAGGTGGGATAGGAGGGAGGGAAAAATAGTCAGTCTTTTACAATACATCTACTATGTTATTGTTTTGCATTAGCCACACATGTACAACCTATACTGAACTGCTTGTCCTCCCAGTGGGGGTGGGTGGCAGGGGGGGGGAAGGGAATGAATCTGGAATTGAAAGTTTTAAAATCAAATATTCAAATATATATATATATATATATATAT
>NW_027186304.1:92786900-92801551 GCF_028583685.1 Petaurus breviceps papuanus | reverse complement strand
AATATTCAAATATATATATATATATATATATATGTGAGTGTGTGTGTATATATATATATATATACTATTATTAATACCATCTTACATGTAATTAAGAAAAAAGATATACAGGCCCTGAGGCATAGAGATCCACTGTAAAAGTTGAAACGGGTATGGGAGAAAATATGGGAGAGAGCAGATTGGAGGTGGGGATATCCTGTGGGACTGCTGTTTTGGGGGGATGGGTGGGGGAAAAATGGGGAGAAAATTTGTAACTCAAAATCTGGCAGAAATGAATGATGTAAATCAGCAGTTAATAAAGCATTTAAATTTAAAAAAAGAATTTGGATCTCAGAAATATTCCCATCTTATAGGAGAAAAAATGACACATGGAAAACAAATGCTCTTTCAGTATCTCCATTTGTCAAGGAAGGACCTGGGGACAGAAATATGTTATAGTGTTTATAGTTCACAGTCCAGTCAACAAGTATTTATTGAGCACCTACTAAGTACCAAACTCAATGCTAAATAATGATACAAAGAAAAATAAAAGCAATTCCTCTCCTAAAGGAACTCACAGTATAATGGTGGATACAATATGTGAGCGGCCATATACAAAGAAGATCTATGAGAAAAAACTGATGGTAATCTCAGAAGGAAGGTTAGCATTAAGGGGCACCAGGAAAAGTTTTTTGCCAAAAGCAGGATTTTAGATTCAATTTAAAGGAAACCAGGATGCAAAAACAAAGAGAAAGAGAATTTCATTAACTGTTAGAAATGAAAGGAAATTAAGAGAAAGTATACATCATATACAATTGCCTCATTTTACAAATTAGGACTGAAACCTCCAAAAATGAAGAGATTTGTCCAAAGTCTAACCAGTGGCAGAGCTAGGGTTTAAAACCAGGTATTTTATTGCCAAGGTCAGTGTTTTCACTATGCCATTTTCACATCATAGGATCTACAATTTCCTGCCCCTGAATCATATTTGATCATATCATAAAGCCTACCACTAAATAATCTTGAAAGTATCATTTAATTTTTCAATTTATTTTTGTATTTAAAAGGCATAGAATTGGCCAACTGTCTACCATCTATTTTAAAGATGGATGAATATTTTTTTTGAAAGAAATAGAATATTTTATTCAAAAGAATAGAGGAGGGGAGTGGTGAATCCTTAGCAACCATAATGATGAGTGAAGGTTGAGGAAGGATGCAGAAAAGTTATAGTGGGACTATAAGTCAAAACAAAGTGATCAAATGGAACAGTGACAGAAAAGAGAGATGGTCAATTCTAAGGCACCTAAAAATATGTTCTATGTATCTTTGAATCAAAGTCATGACATTTTCTCTAAGAAATGTCATTCATGAAACTTTATGGTAAAAAAAATGTAGTGGTATATGAACCTTTACCATTCATTCATATTTATGCACTCTCCCCTCATATGAATATGGGCACAGAAGTTATCCCCCTTCACTTCCCATTCCCCCAATATTTATGCTTTAAAATAAAAGTATTATTTCAAAAGTAATTCAGTTTTTCTTTATACAAACATTGGTTTATGCATATATATGTAAATTATGTTTAAATAGGTATACAATATTTCTAGTAGTAACTTAAATTTTTGGGAAAAAAAGAATTTAAGTTCTTAATCTATGACCCTATACTTGTGTTTTTTTTCTAATTTCCCTCCCACTACAGCCTGAATACACAAATATATACATATATGTGTGTATGTGAAAATATTGAGTGTTTTACTATCTCTACAGCTGATTTTTATATTGTGCCTATGAGGGATATAGTGCAAATATCATTATTACTCATATTTTGAAAATGTAGAAACTAGATTGCAGAGAAGTTAAATGACTTATTCATAGTCTCATAGCTCATAAGTATCAGAGAGGAGTGCCAAATATCAATATATTGATTCTAAGTCCATTGTTCTTTTCTACTTTTTTCAAATCATAGAAAATTTTTTTTCTCACTCCCTTTCCACCCCCTAATAAAAAAAAATAATTGCTACAAATAAATGTAGTCAAGCAAAACTAATCCCGGCATATGTCCAAAAATATATAAGTCCCATCCTGGATCCTAAAGCCATTACTTCTCTGTCAGGAGGTGGGTAGCATGGTTCCTCTGAAATCATGGTTAGTCATTGCATTCATCAGAGTTCTTAAGTCTTTCAAATATTCCAAGCATACAATTTAGAGCAGTGATCATCTTGTCTAACCCATTCATGAAATGAATTCCTACTCTATTGGACACATCAAAGAAGTGATTGTTCACTGCTTGAAGACCTCCAAGGCCAAGAGTGTGCTAGACTTAAAACAGCTCATGAGGGTTATGATTTCAGTATGAGCATTTTTATCTTGGAAATCAACAAACACTACAAATCAAGGATTGAATTATTCTTTTGTTGGCTGTCTAGACTTAAGAAAATGATAGAGAACATGTTGACAAATGCAGATTAAACTTAAAAGTTTGCCATGGGAGACCTAGGTCTTAAGCATTTACCAGCACGTCCCTGGAAACCTCTCCAGGAAACAATCCAGACTGTTTTCCTCTGGATGCTTTTTATCAGTGAAGATACTGTTTAAACTAGGATGTCCAGAACTGAATACAATACTCAGATGAGGTCGAAAAGAAGTCAGAATTCAGTTGGGACCATCACATTCCTTCCTATTCCTGGAAGTTATATCCTTCCTAATGCATTCCTAGCTAATGCACAATAGCTTTTTGGCTGCCATATCCCCCTGCTTATCCACGTTGAATTTGAATTCCACTAAAACCAACAGATCTTTTTCAACTTTATCTCTATCCAACACTAAATCTTATACTCTCAAGTTGGAATTTTGTACCCATGTGCATGACTTTACATTTTTCTCATCAAAATTTTATCATTGCAATACTCTTAATTTATCAACAGAACTATAAACCAAACAGATTGAAGAAAGAGGAATAAATCTACATTGTGTGCATGTGTGTATAAATGTATGTGTATATATGAATATATGTATTTATGTGTGTGTATATATAATCTCATGTAGCATATTAATGTAATTACATTCTATTGTTCAGAAATTACTTAAGAAGATTGTTTCAGAGAAGCTTTGTATGAATTGATGTAGAAAGCAAGCAGAAAGAGATCAAATTAATAAAAAACAACATTGTAAAAATGAACAATTTTGAAAGATTTAAGAATTCTGATCAAAACAATGACCAACCATGATGCCAGAGAACCAACAATGAAGAATGTTACCCACATCCTGACAAAGCAATGATGGATTAAGCATGCAAAATGAATCACAAATTTTGGATGTGGCTAATGTTGAAATTATTTTGCTTGACTCTGCATGTTTGTTACTAGAGTTATTCAGGTTTCCCATAGGGAAGCGAGGCAAGAAAGAGAAGAAGTAAATGCTTGTTAGTTTTTAAAAGGAAATAAGGCTAGCTTCACAGTACCTGATTTTGATGAATCCATACCAGCTTTTTGTAATCAGTGATTCTCCTTCTAGATGTTTGGCAACCAAATAGTTAATGATTCCCTCCTAGGATTTTCCTAGTTCAAAGTGGCATGACTGGAGGTCAGAGAGAAAAAAGAGAAAATCTACCAGGGGTGGGGAACCTGTGGCCTTGAGGTCACATGTGGCCCTCTAGGCCCTCAAGTGTAGCCCTTTGACTGAATCCAAACTTCACAAAACAAATCCTTCTATTAAGAGGGAGACCACAGCCCCTCCCTTCCTGCCCAGCCTTGAGCCTTTCCACTGTCCTCTCATATAGGAATAAGGGTCATACTCTAAAAAACTGCATCAGCTTTGGCTGATTGTAGAGCTAGCAAACTTTGAAGGAGTCATAAGGTATTTCTTGGCTGATGACATTGCCCCTTCCAATTCAATCAAGAACACATTCATATGTGTAGACACATATTGACACAATTTGTTTCTGTAATTATATCAATGTAGAGTGGGGAGGGATTAAGCATTCCTCTCCTTACAAACTTTTTAGTTATCCTTCCTAAATACTCTAGAAAGTTCTCAAAAGTTTAAGTATATAATCTATTCAATATTTCTATTTAATGGAGAAGAAATTCATCCAAAAACACGACATTGAATAGTAAGGTAAGCCCTAAAATGTATATTAGTTTTCACAGAAGTTTATAATACTCACCCACCCTCCCATACTAAAATAAAACATACCTGGCTCTTCAAAATATTCTAAGTGATAAAAGAAAAAGATTAGTTTTAAATTCTGTTAAATGATTATACTAAAGGTATAGCTAAATGTTATATGTATATAGTTGATTATTAAAAATTTATTTCTGAAGTAAAAAGGTGAACAGAATTGTCAATTTGCTTATTTTGACCATCTTGAGTAACAGAATATTGATATTTATATCTAAATTGTGTGGCAATCCTCATGATTATGACTTACTAAATATCAAAAATGATTGTATTCATGATGTGTTGTTCCAACTATTTCATATGAAGGTCTGGCCATGGAATGATTTCATATAAATATGTATATTTTATGTATATATACAAAAAAAACAATTATCTGGGTAAGTGGAGGATGTGCATGTTTTCACATTTAATCAATGTTTGTTATTTTTTAAAAATCAGTATTCACTTAATGAAGGATTTTTATATATCCTATGCTTCCCATTATCTTTTCTTTTTGTAGCAAATTCCGTTGCTAAAAGAAATTGAATTTTTCCTCTTTTTAATATTTAAAGAGACTATAATTTTAAACTTGAACATAATTATTCTGGGGATTCTGGGGCTTATACATCACAACTATTGTTAAAAAGTTTCACTTCAGAGTTCACCGGTCTCTATCTTGAAAGGTGCCAACGGAAGTGCTACTTACTGCCCATCTGCTTGATGAATTTGGAGTTTTTGTGATAGGTTGAAGATGTGCCTGTCTCTATGCTATATAAAAGATATATTAAAATTCAAGTTTGGGGAACTTCTGTACTGGGTTGGCTATGAAACTGTGATACAGAGGAAAAACTCCTAGGATAATTGGCCCCTAATTCGACAGAAAATAGTTATAAATGATGGGCTCCACATGTTTTTTTTTTTATATGGTGTAGTTTTATTTTTTACTAGGAGAAATTATTCTCAAAAACTTGAGCTGTGGGAAATTAAGCAGTTCCCTGGCAAAGAGCTGGCCTATTGCTTCATAAATTATTGAAGGCGTTAATTATTAAATGTTTTTCATATGCCACATAATACACCAAGAGTCTACTAACATAAGCCACTCATTCTGCAACAGATAGAACAGAACATTTCTTTACAGCAGATGTGGACAGACCCATTGCTCAATTTCCTCAGGCCTTCACCAAATGCACTATGTGGTGATACTGTTTTGGCAGCACTGAAACAGCCTACAATAAAACTCCCCCCAGTGAACTCCCATACCTATCCTATTTAGGAGGAAAAAAATCAAAAGTTTGATCAACATGGATGAAAAACTATGGTAAAATCCATTTTGTCATTAAAGTTTTTGCTGTTGTCTGTAGATATTTTTGGTCCACGTTTATTTTGTTGTATGCTCTTCCTATAAGGTATAAATGTTGTTTCTGGTGCTCTTTCTTAGGTGATCATAGTCTAGAATTTATTTCCAAAAATTCTATGTTCCCTATTTTTTTATTTTAAAAACAAATGAGTCAAATACCATATACTTATCTCTTGGAAAGAAAAAGGAGGGCTTTCTCTTGGACATCTGAAAAGGCTCCACACTTTTGTGGGCCCTCACAGGCCAACGATGGACAATCCTGGTGAGTCATCCCCAGAGAAGGCCAGAGAGGGCTCCAAGTCCACTGCCACTACCACCATCCCTGAGCCTGTTCTGGGAACTGCCCAGCAGCAAAGGACACTGAAAGGAGGAAACAAATGGGGATTCTGAGGACACTGCAGCCAAAGATAACGAGCTCAAGGGCCAGAAAGTATCAGATTGAATGGGATCTGGAAGGACTCATCATTGCTTCCTCCTACAGCCAAGAAGATGAAGATAGGAACTAAGCAGAGGAAAGAGAAAAAGGACAAATGAGATGAAGATGAAATTCAGAAGATGCAAATCCTGGTTCCTTCCTTTACTAAAGAATAGTTAAAATGTTGTGAAATGTTCAGTCTATTGGCATTCCCCAAGGCCATTATTAAAGGACTGATCCTGCCAATTACTGGCTATGTCAGACATCTCTAAGGTGTGATAGTAATGATAGTAGGGAGGTCATAGTAGAAGGTTTGGATGTGTATGAGAAATGGGGAGAGCTACCACCACTGCAGCCCAAATGCAGGCAGGAGGCTAAAGTCAAGGGGGGCAGATTCCTAACTGAAAGCACAAGAGAATCATCTTTCATTAGGTCTAGGGGGAGCTTCCTAAACGGTAATACTAAAAATCCTAAGGACACCAGGATCAAACATCTGCCCCCAAATCTTCAAGATCAAAGTTACCTGATAGAAAAGAAACCACTTTCAGATTTGCCTCCTATCAATGTAGGACCATTTAGTTCAGGTTGTGATTGATGTTAGAGTTATTTCTTTATTGCCTAACTGAAAAGGGGAAGTGTCCTTATATATAGACCCCTTATACAAAGCATACAAAACTGTTTTCAAATGAGTAAAACTCTTCTAAGCATCAATTCTCTTGATTAATCTCAAGAGTACCTTATTTTGCAAGTCTCACATTGGAACCCTAAACTGCTACTGTCAGGGTTTCATATCTGATTTGAAGTTGATAACAGTCGAGAAATTTTTAACTTGTAAAATTTGACAGTTTAGTTTACAATGTTTGCAAATGGTGGAATGACAGAATAATTTTATTCCCTAAAAGTAAACATCATCATATTGTTTTTGGCTATTGTAATAGTACTGTTATTTGATCCCTTTGTATTGGCAAAGCTAACCAGTACTTAGAAAATAGTTTGGAATTAATTAGATCAAGCATCTGTTAAGAAACAAAACGAATCAACCCCTGTTGCTGATTAACAGGAAGTTGCTGATGTAACAGGAAGGGACAGAACAGGCAAGAGTTAATGGGTATATAAGGAGAAGCTCTAGCTGGAATTTCAGATCTTCTTGGAGCCAGGTTCTGGAGGCTGAGGAGGAGAGGCCCAGGCTGAAGGGAATGATTTTTACTTTGAGAACCTGGATGTGTGATGAAGTGATTTGATTCTGGGAACCAGCTGAAACTTCTGCTAAAGACTTCTGAGGGCCAGCTGGAGCTGCTGAGGAGCTGCCAGAGGAAGCATGACTGTGGTGTGGGTACTTTGTCTGTTTATGCCTTTGTTAAGCCTTGACTTCCTAGGAACAGAGACTGTGAAGGATTTAAGGTGAATTGGACACTGTGGGCTTCTGTGTGTAACAGAAGCTGCACAGAGAGCTGGACAAGGAACTGGGAGCTGTCTGCCTTTGAACCCAGGTGATGGTTTGGTGAATTCAGGTAAGAACTGGAACAATGGAAGGGGATCCAGGGTAGTTGAAAGCCTGCCTCAAGTCAAGATGAAAAGACCTCTCTGTGAATACTGAGTAGTGACTGTAATGGGAATGTAAATTTTGAAGATCTTCCCTGCCCCTAGGCTAAAGTGCACCTAGAGCCTGGGGTGGGAGGCGTGTTTTTCAGTAGATACTTCTTGATTGGCCAGTGAGTCAATAAAATTGTTACATTCTCTGAGCCAGGAGAACGGTATATAAGCCCTGATGTATAGCTTTGTTTTGGGGCTCACTTTGAGAAGTGTTCTGTGATTTGATGAAACTTTGGGCTAGCCGTTGTCCAGAGACCCCCGGCTTTGAAAAACCCAGATGTTGAAACCCAGATGTTGATTGGGTATGGATGTAATGGTTGGACAGTTTGGAAATCTGTCTACTTGATCTGTTTCTCTGACTTGATAATTCTTTCTGTATACTTTAAAGTTCATGGTGCTGACCTTTTCCCCTGAACTAGGTAAATGATGCATATCTGACTGATTAAAGTAAGCTTGTTAACCCATTTTGAGTTGCTTTCCTTTAACAAAGCAGATCCAAGAACCTGTGTTGGCAGCAACCCGGAGGACGCTTGGGGTGCTTGCTGCTACAGTGACTGATGAAATTGTCTGAGTATTGACTGACCCTGATGTGAGGTTTTGCTTTGGGACTTACTTTGGAAAGAGTTGTGTGATTTGGGCAGATGAGATTCTGGGCAACCGTTGAGCCCCCTGGCTTTGAGAATCCAGATGTTGGTGCTTCCATTTCTGGTAACTAACTAGGTATGGATGTAATGGTCAGACAGCTAGAAGCCCTGTCTACTGAATTGTGTTATTTTCTGTTGAGTAGTAAGAGATGGAATTGTAATTTAATTCTGACTGTACTTTGTAATTGAATTAAGGACTCTGTGATTGACTAAACGAATGTACTATCCAGGGGTGAAGTGCTTTGACTTTTGTATTTTGTGCCCCTTAAGGAGGTATATCAACAATGCAATATTCACAATGCCTATGGTAACTATAAATATGCTGATATAGTTATTAGTGACAAAATATACCAGGCTCTCTACATGGGGTACAAAGCTAGAACATTTATTCAAATACCAGAAAACTGAGTCACCAAACCAGAAAGTCAAAACCATCACAGTAGTTACTAAGTTGGCACATGTAGTTAATGTAGTAAATACCCACATTCTCAAGCCTTCAAAACAGAACAGGCTACCTCAGGCAAAGATCCTCCTCTCCTCACTCACAGCAACTGTTCAGCATCCATGCAGCTTACTCCCAGAAACTCCGGCCTCCCACAGCTGCTGTCGCTAGCAGTCCTGAGCAGGGGTCCTTAGCAGAAATTTTAGCTGGCTCAAACAAAAGGAGTTTGCACTACTGCCGCCACTGCTGCTGTTGCTGCCACCCTTCCAGTCACCACATGCACTCTAGCTTGGCTCCCACTTCCTCTTGCCCCACCCCTTCCTGCTACATCAGCATGTTCAAGGGGCATGGAAGACCTTCAAATCCCATAACCATTACAGGAGGTAAGCCTCCTTAATGATGAATGAATGATTGAGTTACTAAATGATTGTACTTTGTTGAAAACTATTGTGACCACTTTGGTGAAAACTATGGGGCAATTTTAGTGGTAAGTCATTGTGAATGCTTTATTTTGTTTTTCTATGATAAGTTGTAATATTGTGAATGCTGTACCTTGATTTTCTGTGAATGTTTTGCTCTGATTTGTTATTGAATAGAGTGTTCATTATACTATGTAATCAGAACCTTGAAAACTGTTCACAGCAGCCATTCTCTGGAAAGCTGTTCATGCTTGGCTTTACAGCTGTGTGATCATAAAACTCTTATAACTTAGAAAAGTAATGAAACAATGTGACCAAATGAATTGAGGTGTGTGTGTGTGTGTGTGTGTGTGTGTGTGTTTCTGTCCTATGTCACCTTGAGCAAATTACTTAACCTCTCTGGGTCTCATTTTGTTTATCTAAAAAGTGAGGAAGTTGGCCCTTTCTATCTCTAAATATATGGCCATTTGGTCTATATCTATCTCTCTTTCTGTCTCTAGCTTTACCATATGCTAATAAGTGTACTAAGCCCTAAATATACAAAGGCAGGGGGAAAAAAACAAGAAACAAAATAAAACAAAAAACAATTCTCTCCAGAAACTTACATTCTATCAGGAAATTCAACATGCTTGTACATACAGAACACACATAAAGTGAATACAAAGTAGTTAAATACAAGGTAAAGACTTCTGACCAAAATGGATGTCAGGAGGAATTAAACTGCCTAGCTCCAACTAGGAGCCAACATATCTACACCAACAAACTCTGAACTGTTCACCAGACCAAATAATGATCAATAAATCCAATAAGAAACTACAGCAAAGACCTTTTTCCACATCAGACCTGCACAAGAAGTCAGCCTGGAGACTAAGGACACTAGCAAATCCAGTACCAGCAAAAGATGGCTTCCCTACTCAACCAAAGTTGTCCAGGAACATATGTAGCCTGCAAGGCATGTGTTAAGAAGCAAGAACAGTAGAGGACAACAGCTGGAGGGGAGGGGTGGGGGAGGAGAGGGCAGGAGCAGCATTGGGGCCTCGACCTCTGCTGCCCTGGATAAGAGTGGAGGTTTGCACAGCCAGAGGCTTGGAGCTGGACTCCGGAGTGCACCACCTCCCAGCTCCAGGTTTGCTTGAAAGACAAGGGTGGAGGGAGACTTCTACCTGCTTTCTTGCCAAAAGGGAGGAGAGAAATCCAGCAGCAGCATCTCCAGGAATGAAAGGATTTAAAAATGTCTTTGCAGGTCAAGGTTAACAGAGGACAAACTCAAAGATGTGCTGCAGATAAAAGCATAAATCCTTATAAACCTCATCTGATCATTTCTCCTGGAGATGGCCACATAAAGGAAAGTGAAGACACTAAAAGTAACTGAAGAATTATTGGGTAAAGAGTATGATTATTCTAAAGGAAATGAAGATAACCATGAGAAATACCATTCCCATAAAGATGATGACCACAGTAAGGACCATTGAAAAGAGAAGCTCTACCAGCACTTTTACCAACAGATACAGAATGAATATGATAAAGAAAGGCCTTCAGATTGCACCATTGTTTCCATCAACAAAGACCAAAGGGAATATGAGGTAAGCATAGGTCATTGTTTGCAAGACCATGGCCTTGTGGTGGAAATGATTTATCTGACGTCAGAGGCGAGTCTCACCTGCGCACTCCAGGAGGTGAAAAATGATGGTTCTCCCTTTTGTATTCTTGTTGAACAGTCCAATGTAGCACTCTCCTCATGCACTGTAATTTCACTTCACAAGTCTATCACAATACATCGCCATATGCCCCTGGAGAATGCATTGGCTCTAGTAGCTAAAGAATTTGGGACTATTTTGGTTGAACGGGAACAGCAAGAAAGTGCTGGGATTTCACAAAAAGCAGCTGATCTGGTAGATGACTACTTAGAATGAAACCTCTGTGAAAGCTACTTTGTGCCTCTGGGCATCAGACATCTCTTCCTATCAAGTGAAGGAAAACATTCGTATCAGGAGGAGTTGAACACTGTCAGATACACCGTCAGTGGCTGCCTGAATACAAGGAAAGAGGAATTGGAAGGTTTTGTTGAGACACCAGATACTTCAACTGCAGTTGTGAATGCTTTGATTGAAGCTAATTTGATGCCAAGATCTCATCCTATTTGCAAACCACCTTCTCTTCTTCCACCCCCTGGTAGGCACTCCTTCCAGGGCCAGCCTCTCCTTCCTCCAGTTAAGCCTCCTTTATTAGGTGATAGGCCTGGAGGACTCCTTCCAACACCACGACATTCTGGGCCTAAGGGTAAACCTCCTCCCCTTCTATCAGTACCCTCCGAAAGACCTGGTCTCCTGGGATATGTACCATACCAGCCAGCAAAGTGTCCAATGATGTGGGAGAAACTAGCCCTTTTGCCAACACCAGTAGTAGTGCAAACAGTGCAACCTCTACAAGCAGCTAAACCCAAACCTTTCTGAACTAAGGAAACTTCAACTGGGCTCGGAGGAAAATGGCAAGGCATCCCAAGCAGATGGTGTCCTCTCTCTTTCATCACTAATGTCTGTGTACCAGTCAAGAAACTTTATTGTAGCATGCTTTCTGTTATAATCTACATTCCCACAGGAATTTTTTTTAATTTGCGGAGGCTGTCATAAGCTAGATGTTTGTGAAAAGTCAGTGTTGAAGATCTGTTGGACCTTTAAGTTGTTCCGTTACATATATTACACAATAAATTCCTTGTTTTACATTTAAAAAGAAGAATAGTAGAGAACTCCACCAGGAGTGTTCAGAAAGCCCAGGAATGAGTACCTTGAAAGCCTCAGGGAGTAGAAATATGTAGTAACCAGTGTAATTATATGATTCAGCTACATGCTTAGGGGCTCTAAGATATCCAATACCCTGTCCTGAGATGACAGGGGGCCCTAAAGACCCAGGGCTCTCTGAACCTCAAAAATTCCTAACCCTGGGAAGTAGAGGTCAGCATAAGAACCCAGATAATTCAGGGCAAGACCAAGCAGGAATGGATAATCCCATCCAATAACTCAATATGGGTTAAAGCCTGGCTCTGGCACAAAGCCCCAAGTTAGAAACTAAAGCTGGAGAGACAAGAAAATCAAAGAAAACATTTTTAAAAAACACTTTTTTTTTACAAATCCAGAAATTCCTTCCAAAGATGGAATGAATGGTTGATCAGTTGTTGTTTTGAAGGGCACCAAAATGACAGCACTATGTCAACAGCAAGCAAAGGCTAAATGGAAAAAATAATTATTTTTCCACGTGGATAACATGAATATGTAGAGGAAATGAAATGAGATATTTTAAAATGTGAAAAGTAGCTTAGAAGACAAAATGATAAAACTTTCTCAAGAATTAGAATCTCTTGGGGCAACTAGGTAGCTTAGTGAATAGAATACAGGCCCTGGAGTCAGGAAGAACTGAGTTCAAACCCAGCCTCAGACACTTGACACACTTACTAGCTGTGCGATCTTGGGCAAGTCCCTTAACCCCAATTGCCTTGCCTTTCCCCCTCAAAAAAAAAAAAAAAGAATTAGAATCTCTCAAAACTAGACTAGACCAAATAGAAGTCCACGAAACTGCAAGAAATATTGGAACAAAATCAACAGTTGGAAAAAAATAGAAGAAGATATAAAATATCTAGTGTGAAAAACAACTTACCTGGAAAACAGATCAAAGAGAGATAATTTAAGGATCCTCAGACTACCTGAAAACCATGATTTAAAAACAAAACAAAAACCTGGATGTTATATTTCAAGAAAGTATAAATAAAAACCACCCAGATCTATTTATTGAAACCAGAGGACAAACTAAAGATAAAAAGTATCCACTGATCACATCCTTAAATGACTCCTAAAAGCAAAGGCGCCAAGAACATCGTAGCCAAAGAGCTCCTTATCAATGTAAAAATATTGCAGGCATCCAGTATTTTAAGTACAAAAAGACCACAGTTAGGATCATCCAAGACCTGACAGCTACTATGAGTGAGATATTTTGTAATACAATATTCCAAAAGGCAAGAGAGATGGCTTACAACAAGAATAATTTACTCTTCAAAGCCAAGTATAATCCTGCTGGGGAAAAATGTGAATAAACTCACAAGGTCTCTGAAAAAAAAAAGGAAAAAAAATTACCTGTATTTGATTCTGTGTGTGTGCGTGTGTGTATGTGTGTTTTCACCAATCATACAATTTCAGACTTGAAAGGACAGTGAAGGTCATTTAGTCCAACTTTCTTATCTTACAGATGAAGATTTAACACTCATAGAATTGATGGCCAATATAAGATTGGACTCCCTTGCTCTGTGATCTTTTCACAACTGACTCTATAGGCCAATGAGTCTTGATAGAAAAAAAATGATCCTTCATCTACTTGAGAAACTTGATTAATGGTGCAAAAGAAAAATTAATTTGCCTTTAAACTTTTAAAGAAAAATGAAATTAAATCCTTGAATCATCGCAACTGAGTAGTATTTGGAGCTTTTTAACTCTTCCTTTCTTCCCTCTCCCCTTTACACCTTTAGTTCTTTCTGTCTAAAAGTAAGGTATAAAACTCATTTAGAAACCTAAAATTCTGGTGCTCAGAATAATTTTACTGAGGAGGTGATGATCACTAACACTAATGCAATGAACAAGGACAATGCAGGGATACTGTCATCTCTGTTTGTGTACAAAACTGTTCTTTACAATTTTTTAAATTAAGGTGTTGCCACCTATCCATTCTGTTTGGTTGCCAAAAGCACAGGATAAGTTAATATTAGAGGCATTTTGTTCATTTTAAGGGATTTACTTTTTTTTGTCATTCTATAATTTCTTCTACAAGTATTTTGAATTTTGAAACCTCTAGGTTTCAAATAATTGCCTGGTCTTAAGAATTTTATTAACCACTTATTAAGGCATTCCTTTTCAGTATTTAATTTTCCTAAATTTGGGGATAAAAAGTCCAAGTTATTTTAAATAATGTGTAACATCCAAATTAAAAAATATGGTCAAAATAAAGTGTTGACCTTGATTCCTCTATATTCCTGCCTATCTCCTTTATATTGACCTCATGTCATATTGCTTTCATCCTCTGCAATTCTATATCTTTCCACCACTATTCAAGAAGGAATTCCAGTATAAATGTTTCCCAGGCTGTGATGCATGGTCAAAGTTATCTGTTCATATTATGATCAAATACCCTGCTTATTTTGGAGTGATCTGCTTCTACAAAATGTAGCAAAGGGTTTTATTGTATTTGTAGCAGTAGGACAATAAGGATTCCAGAGATTATCTGCAATTTTATTTGCTGCAGAGAGTAAATATGAAAGCAATCTTGGCTGGGTAGATCACTACAAAATGGAGACCTATACATGCCCATAGTCTGAGTTCTACCTGAGATGTATTAGTTGGTGAACCCCTGGGGCAAGAATGAAGGCCTGGAGAGTGACTGAGCCTTGTCCTTTGGACCTCTGACACTATTTGCTATTCAAATGCTGGAAAGAATAGTAAATATATTTGTTCTGGACCTTCTGTGTGGACCTAATTATTTTATAAGGCATTATACTACCGTGTTTCCCTGATAATAAGACCTATCCTGAAAATAAGCCCTCCCCTTACTGTGTAAGATTCCTCTAAAATAAGCCCTCCCCCGAAAATAAGCCCTATTGAGA
>NW_027186304.1:92772246-92786800 GCF_028583685.1 Petaurus breviceps papuanus | reverse complement strand
GGGAAACACGGTAGATACTAGAACCCCTAAGTATATGCATGTTCTTATTTTAATTAGTTTACTAAAGGTAGACACCAATAATCAAAAATGTCAACTTGGCATTAGTCTTTGCCCTTTCCATACTAAGCCATAAGGATATAAAGTTGGTTTCTCCTCCATTCATCCATTCATGTACCTTTTTATTATTTTCCTGCCTTTTGGGTCTCAGGCTATAGCTACAGGTGGAGATCAGGAAAGATATCCTGTAGTAGTTGGTATCTGAGTCAAATTTTGAAGGAAATAAGTGTTCTGGAAGCTATAGATGTGGGAAAAGAGTATTATAGATGAAAGGAAGCCCCAAGGCAAAAGAATGGAGACAGGAGGTGGAAGGTAATGAGTGAAGAACAATAAATAGGACTCTAAGACTGGACAGCAGAGAACATGGAATGAGTAATGTGTGAGGAGACTGGAGAGGCTGGGTTGTGAAGAGTTCTCAATACCAGACAGGAGTTTATATATAATAGAGACACATTTAGTTTATATATAATAGAGACACACATAGGGTTCATTGAGTAAGGAATGATGTGGTCAGACTTGTTTTTTAGGAAAATTACATTGGCTGTTATGGGGAAGATGGTTTAGAAAGATGTAAAGTAGAGAAACCACTGAGGAGATCATTAGGGAAGTGGAAGGAAACAGGGATTTATATATATAGACTGTCACCTACTATGTGACAGGCTAAGCATTAACAAATATCATCGCACTTGATCCTCACAATAATCCTGTGAGGCAGGCACTATTATTCTCTTCATTTTATAATTGAGGAAACTGAGGCAAACAGAGGTTACATGACTTGCTCAGGATCACACAGTTATGTGTCTGTGAGCAGATTTAGGTGGCACAGTTAATAGAGCACCGGCCCTGAAGTCAGGAGGACCTGAGCTCAAATCCAGTCTCAGACACCTAACACTTATTAGCCATGTGACCTTGGACAAGTCATTTAACGCCAATTGCCCTGCACTCCCCCCTACAAAAAAGAAAAAAAAGAAGATTGGAAATCAAATCTTCCTCAGTTAAAGTTTAGCACTTTATACACTGTGCCATGTAACTGTCATTATAATAATTGACATAAAAAGTGATAAGGGTCTGAATAAAGATGGTGACTGTGTGAGTAAAAAGAAGGGGATCTCTAAGAGAGACTTTGTGAAGCAAGATAAAACAAGATTTGTTTTGAGCCATTCAGGGTGTCCCATCACTTACAAAGTGCTTGTAAGTCTGGAACAGAGAAACCATTTACTTGACTCTATTATGCCCCCCTTACATTTTTATTTGTATTTATTGGTTCTACATTTTAATCAAGTTTTCTGGGGGTGAGGAGAAACTCAATTTGTCATGGTAACCCTAATCCATTACCCTAATCAGTACATTATTTTTACTGGCTAAAAATTGGAAAAGTGGGTCAGTGGAAAAGCGAAGTAAAGAAAATCCAAGAAGTAAACACAGAATTCTTGTGTTTAATGAATTGAACTGCAGGAAAAACAAGAGAACAGTTGGACAGAAGCTGGACTTCTATCAGGATCTTACATCATATATCACAATAACTCCAAATGGTTATTTACTTACATGTAAATGACTTTTAAAAAAAGAGATAACTTTTGTATCTGTAGTATGGGAAAATTCATAATAAAATAATAGATAAAGGAGAGTACAAAAGATGAAATGGTTTCGATTATATAAATTTTTAAAAGCTTCTGCACAAAATAGTTTTTAACTAGAAGAAATTATGTGACTAGAACTGGAAAGAATCTTCACATTAAATATCCCTGATTAAGTTTTAATATCTATTGTATATGGGAAATTTACACAAATATATTAAAAACTAGAGCTATTTTCTAATAGACAGTAGTCAAAACATATGAATGGTTTTCAAAAACAGCACAAAATATCTATCATAAGAAAAATTAACCAAATGATTTACAAAAAACAAATGTAAAGCTATAAACTATTTTAAGGTTTTACCTCATACCTATTGCACTGGCAAAATTGATAAAAGGAGAGAAACATTCAGTATTTGAGGGGACATGGGAAAATAAATACATAAGGGCACAATTGACGGAGCTACAAATTGATGCTTGCGTTCTGAAAAATAGTTTCAAACTATGCTATTAAATTGTTTTACATATTTGATATATGTATATATACACATATATGTATAAAATGTGTATTGTATATACATTATATAATGTGTCCATATCTGTGTATAATTATACTTATACACACACATTTGTACATACATGCATATACACGCAGTGTAATAAGATGAAAGACAAAGTGGATAGCCATATATATGCATATATGTATAGAATATTCATAGCAGTATTTTTTGTGTAGCAAAAGAAAGTTACATGCCCAAGAATTGGGGAATATTTGAAAGAATAATGGCATGCAAGCATAATGGGATATATTACATTTAATAATCATCATCATTAATGGATTATGATGGCATAACAAACAATGTATGTGGTGATGTTATGGGAGAATATATTATGATATAAAGAATTTGGAGAAACTTAGGTGATAGAAATGATTATTAATAACAGATATCTTGGGGATATTCACAAGTCTCCACTTTTTCTAAATTCCTCATTTTAAAAAGTTCAATCTGAAGGAAATTACTGATAATGAGATTGCATCATCTCTCCTTGACCTTGGTCAGACCCCACCCAAGGTGAGGATATATGATGTAAGATTTAATCTAAGGTGGGGAAGCCCATTGCATTCTACTCAAACAGATCCTTTTGTCTAACTAGTCCAAGGTTGGGAGTGGTCTGTGGTAGCTGGGAATGGTCTGGGATAGAGATGTATTCTCTGTCCAACTGTGACATGATGATGCAGTGATATCAGTCCCTACTGAAAAGATATAAACTGTAAGCCCACTGTCATTAGTGTCTTTGGTCTGAGACTGACAAACGATAATCCTTTTATCAAAACCTGCTAGTCTTATTAATAAAATTATTAAATTACCCAAAAACTATGTCTTTGGAACCTTTTTAAATATCACATCGAAAAATTTTCATTAAGTGATAGAGAGCAAAGTAAGAAAAAATGAAGAGATAAACACAAAGATCACTATGATGTAGGGAAAATAAAACTAAAATGCATTAAAGTTCAGATCACTGCAAAGATCAATTTTGTCTCCAGAGTACTAATAAAAAAAATAATAGCTTCCTTTCTCAATAAACTATAAATGTTAAATGAGGCAAAGCATGTCAAATATGGTCAATGCATTGGTTTATTTGGCATAATTTTTCTGTTTTTTTTAACAAGGAATCATTTTATTGTGAGTGAAGTTATTATAAAGTGTCTGTGATATAAACAAAGTAAGATTTTAAAAAGATATAACAATAAACATCAAAAAGTGGAGACAGAGAATTGTAACCTATATACTCAGGAAAGTATTTGCTACTGTTATGGAAGACATCCAGCCCAGAATCCCAAAAGAAAAAATGTTATTTTATAACTTGTGAGGTCCCCCAGATGCTCCTATTTTCCAATTTTATTGGTCTAATTGAATTAAACCCTGAAACTTTGCAGTGCCCTCCTAAATAAGTTTAGCCAAACTAGTCACACATTAAAAAAAATCAATGAACAATGACTGTTGACAAAACTATGACATGCAAAATTTGAATTAATGATCCTTAGTGGTAGCCCATCAGTTCATACATCTTGGAAAGAAACTATAGAAGGACAATAATTTGTGTTGAGAGTTAAACAAAAATAAGACAGTAGGCAGAATTGTCCATAGGAAATTACATATTTCTTTTAATGACCCCAAGTTTCTTCAAGAAATGAAGGACTATTTTTTTAACAATAATTTTCTTCTGGTGGTGCTATATAAATACAAGTCTTGAATAACATTTTCCAATAAATTAAAGTTATGGTCATATAAAAGGCAGAGATGCGTGGTGAGATGGAGCAGAAGAAAGCACACTATAAATGAAGAACTATACAGGAAAAGAATCATAAAGAATACCATCCAATAAATATGTGACTGGGAAAAAAGGATGGACAATCCATGTAGCAAGAATGAAAAATAACTGATGAGCATCCCATATGTACTATAGGAATCCATGTGATATCTTAGAGGAAGGCCTCCAGCACATTGAGTAACTCCCTATGACAATACTTCCAGGATCAATTTATGGATTTAATTCCATACTAATAAAACTAGCAGAAGAGTATGTTGCAAAATTCAATCCCAAAATTTATTTGGATGAATAAAAGATCTAGAATATAAATGAAAATAATAGGAAAAAAGGCAAGAATGAAGAGAGAATAGCATTTCAAGATCTCATACTATAAAGCATCAGTCATTAAAATTATTTGATTCATGTTTAAACATAGAAATGTTGACCAATGGAACAAATGAAACAAGGAAGAATAAAAAATAATGGAACTTAATCACCAAGTGATTGATAAATTTAAAAACTTCCCAAGAATAAAATGCCCTATAGGAACTTCTGGGAAAACTATTTAAATCAGTATGGCAGAAATTGCAGTTGGAGTGGAGCCAAGATGGTGGAATGGAAGCAGTATCTTTTCTAAGCTCCTCCAAGAATCCTGTCACTAAACTTTAAAAAGTGAATCTGGCTTTTTCCTCATGTATATGGTGGCAGCATGGGTAAGTGCCATGGTCTTCATACTGCTAGAAAGCTCCGCAGCCCCAGGAGAGACCAAAAGTTGCATGACAAACAATACAAGAAAGCTCATTTGGGCACTGCCTTGAAGGCCAATCCATTTGGAGGAGCATCTCATGCAAAAGGGATTGTCTTGGAAAAAGTTGGTGTGGAAGCCAAGCAGCCCAGTTCTGCCATCAGAAAGTCTGTGAGAGTTAAACAGATTAATAATGGCAAAAAAAAATCACTGCCTTTGTTCCCAATGAATTTTATGGAGGAAAATGATGAAGTTTTGGTTACTGGATTTGGTTGGAAAGGTCATGCTGCTGGTGATATTCCTGGAGTCAGATTCAAGGCTGTAAAAGTTGCATATGTTTCTATTCTGGCCTTGTACAAAGGCAAGAAGGAAAGACCAAGATCATAAAAATTATATGATATCTTTGTCATAGTAAAAAATTTTCCTGGAAAAAAAAAGTGAATCTGAATGGATTTGGGAGTGTCATAATCCACTGGGAGATAGAAGGTGACAGAATCCAGCCCAGGAAAGTGCCCACTTGGGTCTGGGCAGGGGGAGCTTGGAGGACATGGGGGCTGCACCAGCCCAGGCTAGACAGTGGACTACAGCAGAGAGAGAAGGAACCCCAGCCAGCAAAGTCACCCACCCCAAAGGCTATTGCAGCAGTCTCACCAGCATCTCACCATGGGATGAGAGGATCCTTTGGAGCTGGGTAAGAGAAAGCACAGGGCTAGCAGCTTCTCCTGAGGTTATCAGCCCACAGCCTGGAAGTTTAAAAATCACCTGCCTGATTTTCCAGTGGTCAGGATGGCAAAGTAAACTCTAGCTGCTTGGATTCCCCCTTCCTGACTTAGAAAACCCAGAGATAAATGTCCCACCCATAGTAAAATCCTGAAATCATGGAAATAGCCTCAGACTGGTGGAAATCTGAAATGGTCAGACCACCCCTCCCCCACAGGTTACTCTGTGAGCCTCAGGGTAACTCAGGGGAAACTCTGAGAATCCTGACTTTGGCCTCAGCCTAGACACCCAGAGGCTACAGCACACAAAGTCAATAATGTGGCCTTTAGCTCCC
This sequence comes from Petaurus breviceps papuanus, assembly GCF_028583685.1. Taxonomy (NCBI): domain Eukaryota; kingdom Metazoa; phylum Chordata; class Mammalia; order Diprotodontia; family Petauridae; genus Petaurus; species Petaurus breviceps. The sequence continues at coordinate 92,781,054 of NW_027186304.1, read as the reverse complement.
AGCCTGAGAAATTAGGAAATAGGAAATTACAATAGGAAGGAAGGAAGCTGAGAAGGAGAAGGGGAAGGCAAGAAAATTGTTCAGAGTTTATTAAAGTGAGCAAGAACAACCAAATACAGAGGACAACATGGAACAACTCACACCTGAGACCACAGAAGGAAATTGGTCTCAAGCCCAAAAAGCATTCTTGGGGGAGCTCAAGAAACAGAGGTAGAAGATAAATTTAAATCTACAGTGACCAAACTGGTAAAAAGTCTCACTGAAGAAAACAAATCCTTAAATAATAAAATTTGTGACCTAGCTGGAGAAAATACCTCCCTAAAAAAGGACATTCAAAAAATAACCAAAGAAAATAATTCACTAAAAATTAGAATTAGTCAAATCAAAGCTCAGGACTCTATAATGTACTAAGAGTCAATCAAGCAAAACATGAAGATTGAAAAATTAGAAGAAAGTGTAAAATATCTTACTGGAAAAACAACTGACCTGGAGAACACATCCCAGAGGGATAAACTAAGAATTATTGGTCTACCAGAAAGCCATGATGAAAAAAGCAACCTGGACAACATCCTCCAAGAGACTGTCAAAGAAAACTGTCCTGGTCCTGTAATCAGAAGGTAAAATAGTTGTAAAAACAATTCACTGGACTCCTCCTGAAAGAGATCCCAAATTGAAAACTCCAAGAAATATAGTAGACAAATTCGACAATTACACAGTTAAGGAGAAAATACTGCAAGCAGCCAAAAAGAAACAATTCAAATACCGTGGAACTACAGTCGGGATTACACAGGACCTAGAAGCTTCCACATTAAAATATTGGATGGATTGGAATTTGATATTTTGTAAGGCAAAAGAGCTAGGACTGCCATCAAGGATCAACTACCCAGCAAAACAGAGCATGATTTTTCAGGCAAGGAGATGGTCATTTAATGAAATAAGGGACTTCCAGACTATCTTGATGAAAAAGCCAGAGCTCAATGGAAAATTTGATCTCCAATTACAAGACTCAAGAAAGACATAAAAAGGTAAACAAGGAAAACACACACACACATACACACATACACCCACACACACATGCATATAACTTGGGATGCAATAAGAACAAACCATTTACATCCCTATATGAGAAGCTGATACCTGTCAATGTTGAAATTTAAATGATTATCATGACCTTTAAAAGGGATATACATAGATAGAGGGTATGGGTATAAGTGAACGAAATGGATAATTAAAAAAAACCTTATTAAGGGGTTCAAAGGGACAATAATGGTATAAATGGAAAGGATGAGGCAGAAAAAGGTAACATGCCATATGAAGAGGCATAAAGACATACTATAGTAGAGGGGAAGCAGAGAGGGAGATGAACATCATTTGAGGATTATTCTCATTAGTTCTGGTTCAAAGAGGGATCAACATAATCAATTAAGTTTAAGATTCTAACATGAAAAGACACAAAAACTCATTATAATAGAGGGAAAGGAGGGAGGGAAAGGATCACTGTATGAAATTTATGCTCATTGGTTTAGGGTCAAAGAGGGAATAACATACTCTGATAAGTATAAAAATTCATTGTGCCCTATAGGCAGTAGGATGGGTAAGGGGGGATTAAAAGGGGGGGGAGTGTTAGAAGGGAGGGAAATAGTAGCAAGAGGAAAGGATAGGTAAAAGGGGGGGTTCACAGGGAGGAATACTGAGGGAGGTGGTGGTCAAAAATAAAACCCTTAAGGAGGGGAAGGGAGAAAGAAGAAACAAAAACATAAACAGGGGAGTGAATAGAATGGAGGGAAAGAGACAGATAGTAATAATTACTGTGAATGTGAATCGGATGAACTCTCCCATAAAATGGAGGTGAATAGCAGAATGGATTAAAAACCATAATCCTACAATATGCTGTCTACAAGAAACACATTTGAAACAAGGGGAAATGCACAGGGTAAATGTAAAAGGCTGGAGTAGAATATATTATGCTTCAGCTAAAGTAAAAAAAAGCAGAGGTAGCAATCCTTATCTCAGATAAAGCAAAAGCAAAAAGAGATATAATTAAAAGAGATAAGGAAGGAAACTATATCCTGCTAAAGGCACCATCGAGAATGAAGCAATATCATTACTAAACATAAATTCACCAAGTGGTATAATGTCCATATTCCTAGAGGAGAAGTTAAGGGAACTAGAGGAAGATATAGATAGCAAAACTATACTGCTGGGAGACCTTAATCTCCCTGTCTCTGAACTTGACAAATTTAACCTCAATACAAACAAGAAAGAAGTTAATGGGTTGAAAAGAATTTTAGAGAGGCTAGATAAGATAGATCTCTGGAGAAAACTGAATGGGGTTAAATAGGAATATACCTTCTTTTCAGTGGTACATGGCACATACACAAAAATTAACCATGTACTGGGGCATAAAAACCTCACAATTCAGTGCAGAAAGGCAGAAATATTAAATGCATCATTCTCAGACCATGATGCAATAAAAATCATATGCAATAAAGGGCCATGGAAAGATAAACTAGAAACTAATTGGAAATGAAACAATTTAATCCTAAAGAATGAGTGGGTCAAACAAGAAATTATAGAAACAATCAGTAATTTCATTCAAGAGAATAATAATAATGATACAATATATCAAAATTTGTGGGATGCATTAAAGGCAGTTCTTAGGGGAAGTTTTATATCCCTGAGTGCATACCTGATTAAATTAGAGAAAAGGGAAGCCAATGAATTGGGCATGCAATTGAAAAACCTAGAAGAAGAACATATTCAAAATCCCCAAATAAATACTAAATTAGAGATAATGAAAACCAAAGGAGAGATTAATAAACTTGAAATTAAGAAAACTATTGAATTAATAAATAAAACTAAGAGCTGGTTTTATGGAAAAAAAACAATAAAATTGATAGACCCTTAGTCAATATGATAAAAAAAAAAGAGAAAGAAGAAAACCAAATTATGAGTATCAAAAATGAAAAGGGTGAATCTACCTACAATGAAGAGGAAATTAAAACAATAAATAGAAATTATTTTCCCAATTGTATGCACATAAATTTGACAATGTTAGGGAAATGGATGAATATTGACAAATATATAAGTTGCCCAGATTAACTGAAGAGGAAGTAAATTACTTAAATAACCCCATCTCAGAAAAAGAAATTGAACAAACCATCAGTGAACTCCCTAGGAAAAAATCTCCAGGGCGAAATGGATTTACTAGCAAATTCTATCAAACATTTAAAGAACAATTGATTCCAATACTCTACAAACTATTTGGAAAAATTAGTGAAGAAGGAGTCCTACCAAATTCTTTTTATGACACAAATATGGTACTGATACCTAAATCAGGAAGAGATAAAATAGAGAAAGAAAATTATAGACCAATTTACCTCATGAATATAGATGCAAAAATTTTAAATAAAATATTAGCAAAAACACTACAGCGACTTATCACAAGAATAATACATTTTGATCAGGTAGGATTAATTCCAGGAATGCAAAGATGGTTTAATATTAGGAAAACCATCAGTATAATTGATCGTATCAGCAATAAAACTAGCAGAAACCACATGATTATCTCAATAGATGCAGAAAAGGCTTTTGACAAAACACAACATCCATTCCTATTAAAACACTAGAAAGTATAGGAATAAATGGAGCCTTCCTTAAAATCATAAGTAGCATCTATTTAAAGCCATCAGCCAGTATTATATGTAATAGGGATAAGCTAGAAGCATTTCCAATAAGATCAGGGGTGAAACAAGGGTGTCTACTATGACCCCTCTTATTAAATCTGGTACTAGAAATATTAGCAATAGCAATTAGAGAAGAAAAAGAAATCAAAGGAATCAAATTAGGCAAAGAAGAGACCAAGCTATCACAATTTATAGATGATATGATGATATATTTAGAAAATCCTAGAGAATCCAGTAAAAAAACTACTTGAGACAATAAATAAATTTGGCAACGTTGCAGGATATAAAATAAACCCACATAAATCCTTGGCATTCCTGTATATTTCTAATGAAATCCAACAACAAGGGACAGAAAGAGAAATCCCATTTAAAGTTAATGTAAATATTATAAAATATTTGGAAATCTACCTGCCAAAACTAACCCAGGACCTATATGAACACAACTACAAAATATTTTTCACACAAATAAAGTCATATCCAACTAATTGGAAAAACATCAATTTCTCGTAGCTGTGTTGAGCTAATATAATAAAAATGTCAATTTTACCTAAATTAAATTACATATTTAGTGCCATACTAATCAATTTACCAAAAAATTACATTATAGAGCTAGAAAAAAGTAGTAACAAATTTCACCTGGAAGAATAAATGGTCCAGAATATCAAGGGAATTAATGAAAAGAAATGCTAGGGAAGGTGGCCTAGCTATACCAGATTTTAATCTGTATTATAAAGCAGCAGTCATCAAAACTATTTGGTACAGGCTGAGGAATAGAACAGTGGATCAATGGAATAGACTGGGAACATGAGACTCAGCAGTCAATTATTATAGTAATCTATTGTTTGATAAACCCAAAGACCCCAGTTTTTGGGATAAGAACTCTCTGTTTGACAAAAACTGCTGGGAAAACTGGAATATAGTATGACAAAAACTTGGCACTGACCATTATCTAACACCATATACCAAAATCAAGTCTAAATGAATGCATGATCTAGGTATAAAGGATAATAATGTCAGCAATCTGGGAAAGCAAGGAATAGTTTACCTGTCAGATTTATGTAGAGGGGAAGACTTTATGACCAAACAAGAATTAGAAAGCATTATGAAATGCAAAATGGATAGTTTTGATTACATGAATTTGAAAAGCTTCTGTACAAACAAAGCCAAAGTAAGTAAGATTAAGAGGGTAGTGGAAAATTGGGAAAGAATTTTTACAACCAATGTCTCTGATAAAGGGCTCATTTCTAAAATATACAAAGAATTTAGTCAAATCTATAAGAATAGAAGTCATTCCCCAATTGATAAATGGTCAAAGGATATGAACAAGCAGTTTTCAGAGGAAGAAATTAAAGATATCTATAAGCATATGAAAAAATGTTCTAAATCACTGATTAGAGAAATACTAATCAAAACAACTCTGAGGTACCACATCTCATCAGTCAGATTGGCTAAGATGATAAAACAAGAAAATGACAAATGTTGGAGAGGATGTGGAAAAATCGGAACACTAATGCATTGTTGGTGATGTTGTGAACTGATTCAAACATTCTGGAGAGCAATCTGGAACTATTCCCAAAGGAAATATAAGTAATTTCATACCCTTTGACTCAGCAATACCACTTCTAGGGTTCTATCCCAAAAAATCGTAGAAGTGGAAGGAAGACCCATATGTACAAAAATATTTATAGCAGCTCTTTTTGTGGTGTCAAAGAATTGGAAATTAAGGGGATGCCCATCCATTGGGGAATGGCTAAACAAGTTGTGATGTATGAATGTAATGGAATACTATTGTGCTATAAGGAATGAGGAGCAGATGGACTTCATATTTACCTGGAGAGGCTTATACAAACTGATGCTGAGTGAGAAAAGCAGAACCAGGAGAAATTTGTACACAATTACAGACACAACATATGTGTGATGACCAACTTTGATAGACTGGATTCTTCTCAGCAATGTGGGGTTATAAGTCAACTCCAAAAGATTTATGATGGAGAGAGATGTCTACATTCAGAGAAAGAACTAGAAAGAACAGAGTTGGAATGCAGATTTAAGCAAACTACCTGCTCTCTGTCTTTTTCTTGTTTGTTTTTGTTTCCTCTTTCCCATTGTTCATTCCATCTGATACAATCTCTCTTTATAACCTGACTAATGTCTAATGTGAAACTGTTTGCAGATCCTATACTTGATTGTATGCAGCCATGGGGGAGAGGTTGGGAGGAGGGAATGGAGGGGGAGAAAATTTGAACTCAAGGAATTGTGGAATTGAGTCCTATAAACTAAAAGTAAACAAACAAATTACTAAAGACCAAAATTTTTTTTAATTAGAAAAAAGAAATTGCACTTGGATGAACATCTTATGCCTTATTTCATAATCAATTCAAAATGGAGAAAGAGGAATTCTCAGGAGGAGAGCATAAACATTAGAAAGTAATCATATAATTTAATTTTTTCATAACTATGGATAGGATATGAAGTTTTAACCAAATAAGAGAAAGAGAAATTGTAAAATATAAAATAATTTTATTACATGAAACTAAAATGGTTTTGTACAAACAAAATTTACACACTTAGAATGCAAAGTGATATCACCAATTGGAGAAAAAAAAACTTGTTATCAAATTTTTCTAATAGGGATTTGGTATCCATTATATATAGGCAAATATATAGGACCAAAGACAAATATACAGGACCAAAAGCCATTCCCCAATAGATAGGTGATCAAAAAATATGAACAATTATCAAAAAATAATTGCAAAACCAAATGTGATGATTTTGTACCTCACTAATAACAAAAAATAGGGAAATCTAAATAAACCTTAGGGTTCATCTTACACCCAGAAAACTGGCAAAGGTAACAATAAATAAATATAGTCAATGTTAGAGCTATTGTTAGAAGAAGGGCAAACTAGTGCATTGTCAATGAAGCATAACCATATTGGAAAGCAATTTAGAATTATGCAAATAAAATTACTAAAATGTCCATACCATTTGACAAAAAGTTTCATTACAAGGCTTATATTTGGTGTAAGCCTCTGACAGGAAAGTCCCCATATACACCAACATACATATAATGGGACTTTTTGTGGTAGCAAAGATCTGAAAACAAATTAGATGCCCACCAATTTGTGAGAAATTTTAGTACATTAATGGATTAGAACATTACTGTGCTGTAAGAAATTGATGAATAGAGAAATGCCTGGAATGATTTATGTGAACTGATACAAAGATCAGTAAAAAGACAACAATGGACACAACAAAGTAAATGGAAAGAACAACCACAAAACAATAAAAAATTAATGTTGAGAAGTTAAAAAGTTTAATCTTGGCCACAAAAAAAGAGAAAAGAGAAGACATTTCCCTCTATCTTTCGTAGAGCTGAGTGGGCCATAGATGTGGAACATTGCATATAATATCATACACACATGTATGTATGTATGTATATGTATATAATTTTGTTTTTTAATATCTTCTTTTTTTCTTTTTATTTAAAAAAAATATTTGTTATAAACTATGACTCTGGGAGGGAAAGAAAAAAATAGAATGTAGGGGGAAATCTAGGTGATTAAAAAAACAAAATATATTAATAAAATCTTGTTTAAAAGGTGATGCAAGCATAAACTGACAAAAAATTAATAGGGGATATAATTTCATAGTTCTAAGCCTTTCATTTATTAATTTGAAACTAATAGAGATAATTAATAGAAGTGAGGAATTTATATTCTTTGAAAAGACATTCAAAACTAGACTTGATCTCTTTGGAAATACAAATAAAATCCACAAAATATTAGGATTTAAAAGAAAAGAAACAATAAAATATGAGCAAAATTACAAAAGAAAAAGAAGCCACAATAACCAAAATAATTTTTTTTAATTTGGGAAATACTACACACAACTATAGTCTAAAGCATAAGGAAACTTAAAGGATACCTGCAAAAATACATTACCAAATTTGACCCAATGGAAAATTAGTTATTTAAATAGACCACATTTTCAGGAAGAAATGACATCAAAGGATTGGTCAACAACAATAAAATTCTGGCCCATATTGATTCATAAGTGAATTCCTGAAAATTCTTCAACAAATAATCCCATATAACTTTGTTACAATAATATAGCAAAGAAAGGAATACAACCCAATATCTTATTTTATATGAATAGGGATTTTTAAAACCTCATAATTACAACACTGAAAAAGGAAAAAATACCAATTTTCTAAAACAATGCAAATAAAATATTGGGTAACAATTGTTCAGTCGTTTCTGTCATGTCCAACTCTTCATGACTCCACTTGGGGTTTTCTTGGGAAGGATATTGGAGCTGTTTGCCATTTACTTCTCGAGCTCATTTTATAGATGAGGAGCTGAGGGAAGCAGGGTTAAGTGACTTGCTAGATTTGAACTCATGAAGACAAGTCCTGATTCCAAGCTCAGTGCTCTATTCATTGTGCCACCTAACTACCCATTGGTTAACAATATAATATGCTTAAAATATATTCAAAAATAAGTAGGTTTTATACTGTATACGCAAGATGAGTTCACCATCAGAAAACTTAATCATACAAAATATAAATGCAAAAAACTTTTTTTAATAACCATGATTTTACCAATACATACAGAAAAAGCCTTTGCTAAAACACAATATTAGTTTATTTTAAAAAAAAACAATATAAAAATAGAAATATTAATTAATCAGTAAACTTTTCCTCCTGGGGCAGCTAGGTGGTCCAGTGAATAGAATGCTGGGCCTGGAGTCAGGAAAACTCATCTCACTGAGTTCAAATCTGGCCTCAGACACTTACTAGCTGCATGACCCTGGGCAAGTCACTTAACCCTGTTTCCTTCAGTTCCTCATCTGTAAAATGATCTGGAGAAGGAAATGGCAAATCACTCCACTACCTTTACCTAGAAAGCCCCAAATGGTATCATAAAGAGTCAGACACAACTGAAGAACAGAAACCAAAAAAACAAGAAACAAACAAAAACCTGTTCCATTTAAATACAATCTTCTAAATTCTAATTAAATCTTCTAATTCTAAAATCTTCTAAAATTCCAATAAATTTTAATCCATTTTCTGGTACTCTGAGTCAGTGCAAGGGGTGGAGTTTTAGAAAGTTTGAGAGAT
>NW_027186304.1:92686741-92767246 GCF_028583685.1 Petaurus breviceps papuanus | reverse complement strand
TTCTTCTTCTTCTTCTTCTTCTTCTTCTTCTTCTTCTTCTTCTTCTTCTTCTTCTTCTTCTTTTTCCAGACGAAATGTCACTTAAGTTTATTTCAGATGTAACAGCAATGTCATGTTAAAATTAACAGGTTTAATACTTAATTGCACCAAGTAAACTCAGCCATTTAAGTATTTTTTAAAAGTTATTCCCTCCCCCAAAATGAGGAAGCTTTTCTTTCCCACTGTCCTGCAGCAGAGTTTCCTGGTATTTCTCTGTATGGACAACATATTCTTCATTGTTTCAACTGATGACTAAGCTGCTGGGAAAATTGGAAAACAGGTTTCCTTACTAACAACCTCTCTCTGGATGAATTGCATAGATTTTCTTTGCATGCTTTTCCCCCTGGAAACTTTATTGATGAAGATCTTATATAACTTTTTAACTGTTAAAGCACTAATGGCCTCTTTTATGCACAGTTTAACTTTAAGTTGCTGTAGACAATGGATCAAGAACTCATTTGTAGATATCCAATGTGGTCAATTACTAGAATCACTACACTTTTTAAGGACCTCCCTTTTTTGTAGCATTTAATGATGGCACCTAAGATGATCCTAGAATGTCCCTGAAGGGAGAGAAAGACTCGAGGAAGAAGTTAACTTGTAGAAAAGTTGGTACTTCAGTCACATCCCTATGCTCAATTTACTACACAAGAATCTTAGAGAATATTTCCCTTTTTGTGAGAGAAGGCTTCCTCTTTCACCAGGCCCACACCAATCCCATCCCTCCTAGCTAAGGAGCTGAGAATCATCAATTTCCACTAAATGCGAAAAATTTCATGCAGGTAATCTTTAAATCCTGGGTACAGTTAATCTATACAGAGGCAGGATTTAAATCCAATTCTTTCTGACTTCCTGTTCAGTACCATCCATAATGCTATGACATTCAAGGAGTTCACAAGCGTGCGCATGCACACACACACACACACACACACACACACACACACACACAAATGAAAGTGGTTTTTATTACCAGACTTTAAAGCATATTACAAAGTACTTGTCACTGACAACATCTGTTACTGGTCAAATTAGGGCAAAGGGATGGAATAAACAGAGCAAAAACCTAACTCAATATCTATAGCTATAACTATCTAATAGGTGATTAATGTTTGATTAACCTAAATAAATAAAAACTGGGAAGATCATTTATTATTTAATAAGTATTTTGGGGTAAATACATACTCATATCTCTCACTCTATGCCTTAGTGGAATACAGTTAAAATTCATAAAACACAAAAACTAAAAAAATAAAATAAAAGAGTAATGTATTTTTAATTGTGGATAGAAGATGACTATTTTTAGTTAAAATAAATAGAAGGGGGGTGGTCAGGTGGCGCAGTGAGTAAGAGTGCCGGCCCCAGCATCAGGAGACCTGGGATAGGTTCCAGCCTCAGATACTTGTCACCCACACAAAATAACTGGCCTTGTAACCTTGAGCAAGTTACTTAACCCCAATTGCTTAAAATAAATAAATAGAAGGAATTATTAGGAACAAGAAAAAAGTTCTTGATTATGTCAAAATAAAATATTTCTATACATCAAAACTATAGTCAAAGGAAAAATAAAAAGAAATTATAGAAGTGTTTTTGGTAAATATGACCAATAAATATTCCATTAAAATAGCCATTAAAAAGTTACAAAGGTAACCCATAGTCTACAATGCATAAATAGTAAAAGAATATGAGTAGACAATTTTCGAAAGGAAAATTAACATATTTTTAAAATGTTCAATCTTACTAGTATTCAAAATGATGCAAATGAAAACAACTTTGGGATATTACTTCATACCTACCAAATTGTCAGAAGATGTAATCAAAACCCACAAAAAACTATGTTGTGATGTTATAAAGAAAGAGGTATACCTCTCTACTAAAAATATAATGACATTTTTTGAAACAGAAAACTCTATAAAATTTGCAAAAACAATCAGAACTTTTAAAAAAATAAATTCATTCATTTTATTGTACCCTAAATAGTGTAATGAAAAAAGAAAAACAAAAACTATCTGATCAAATGTTTATATCAGTATTATTTAAAATTGAAAAAAAAAAATCAAGCCAAATAAACAAACAATTAAAAACCTGAAGGAATTATTATCTGAAAGGGCAGAGCCAAGATGGAAAAGTAGAGAAGCCTTTAGTCAAGTTCTCCCAACATCCCCCTCCAAACAACTTTAAAATGACACCTCAAATTGAATTCTGAAGTGGCAGAGACAATAAAAGGTCAGACTAAGACATTCTTCAAGCCCAAGATGACTTGAAAGGTCAAAAAGAGTGATCTGTGACACACGGATGGATGAAACATCAGTAGTACAAGTAGGTGGTGGTGACAGAAGTAGTAGCAGCTTAGGGATCTCTCATGCCAGAGATAGTAAGGGGACCTGATGACTAATCAGAAAGAAATTACACACTACCCCTGTGCTACCACTACATGCAGGACCAGATGCTAATTGGCACACTGCCTATACCTACTTCTGGGTCATAATTCAAGTGCAAAGAACACTTTTGGTCAGGAGTGAATGAGAATCCTGAGAGGCAGTATCATTTCTAGCCCCAAGGTATCAGGGACCCTGAGGAACATTATCATTTCTGGTCCCAGGGGAGGGGGGACCCTGGGAAGCAGTATAAATTGCAATCCCAACTGATATTGAGTGAGAAAAGCAGAACCAGGAGAAATTTGTACACAAATATCAGACAATTTGTACACAATTACAGACACAACATATGTGTGACATCTAACTTTGATAGATTGGGCTCCTCTCAGCAATGCAAGGTTATAAGACAACTCCAAAAGACTCATGATGGAAAGAGATGTCCACATCCAGAGAAAGAACTACAGAGTATGAATGCAGATTGAAGCAAACTACCTGCTCTATTGTTTTGGTTTGGTTTGGGTTCTTCTTTCTCACTGCTCTCTCCATTGGTTATAATAATTCTTTACCACTTCACTAATGTTTAATGTTGAAGGTATTTGTAGATCCTGTATTTGATTGCATACCACCATGGGGGAGAGGGGAAAGGGAGAGGGAGAAAATTTGAAACTCAAGGGATTGTGGAACTGAATGTTGTAAACTAAAAGTAAACAAATAAATTTAAATTTAAAAAATTACAATTCCAAAGGATCAGGGGCCCTTTCTAGGTAAGGACTAGAGTATAGATCAAGAGTGACCACACCTCTCCTCAGATCACCCCACCTGGAAAGCACCAAATACTTCCAAACCTCCAGAACAAGCTCTGAAACCCACAGTGTGAAAAATCCTGAAGCTTGAGAGTCTTTCTCCACACCAAACCAGGAGCAGAGTCCAACATTAACATAAAGTTTCAAATGAAGAAATAGGGTGGAAAATGAGCAAACAACAAAAATAGAACCTAACCATAAAAAGTTACTATAGTCACATGGAAGCCCAAGACACAAACTCAAAAAAAGACAAAGAAGTCAAAACAGCTATAAGCAAAGCTTCAAAGAAAAATGTGAATTGGACACAAGCCTAGCAAGAATTCTTAGAAGAGCTAAAAAGTGAGTTTCAAAATCAAATGAGAGGGGTACAGGGAAAAAATTGGTAAAGAAATGAAAGCAAAGGGAAAAAATTGTGAAAATATATTTGGCTTGGTAAAAGAGGCCCAAAAACTACCAAAGAAAAGAATACCTTAAAAAATTAAATTTGCCAAAATTGGTCAGTTAGGAAAAAAGGTTAAAAAGTTAATTAAAGAATATTCTTCCATTAAAATTAGAATTGGGCAAGTAGAAGTTAATGACTCCATGAGACATCAGGAAATAATTTTTAAAAACTGAATGTAACTTAAATATTTAATAATACCAAAGTGCTTTAGTAAACTTGGTCATTTTTTTCAATATCTATATATCTATAAATGTATGTATGTATAGGTATGTGTGTTTTTCCATTATGTGTGTATTTTCCATACCTATAATTATATATAGGTAATAAGCATGAAGAATAGAAATAAATGTACAAACATTTGATGAAATAATACAAAGCCAAATTGGGGGAGAGGGGACCTACACTATAACCATATAAAAGGAACATTAATGGGAATGATTGAATAAACATCTAAATGCACACATATATCTACTTATAGACACTTGAAGGAAGTAATGAAAATGTCATTTTTTTTCCTTTCACATATTTAAATGTAAATAATTGTAATATAATTTTAACTGGTTGTATTGACATTTAATGTTGTTCAAAACAAATCAGAGTATAGAAGTCTTCTAAATTCAGAAGAAATAAAATGGTTGGGGCATAGGGAGGTGGGGGAGAGGACAAAGAAGGGATCTTTAGAGGGGAGGGTGAGAGAATAGGTAAATAGGGGTATAGAAGGGTGTTTATATTTATGAGAATGGGAGGATAGGGAAGGAATCCTCAGAGAGGAGTAGGCAAGTCATAGGAGGGCAAGATAGTGGGCAAAATAAAGTAGAAGAGGCAGGAGGGATAGGAAGCAAGAGATATGCATATGCACAAGAACAAAGATAAAGAGTAGAATAGGTTGGGGAATGTATGTCTATATATGAATGTATGTATGCATATATAGCTATGGAGAAACGTATCTAAACTTTATTGTGGCCTTTTAGCAGGATTGAGGAAAGGGGAAAAAAGAACAGAGTAGGGGCGGCCAGATAACACAGTGAGTAAGCGCACTGGCCCCAGTGTCAGGATGACCTGGGGATCGAATCCGGGCTCAGACACTCAGCACCCACCCTGAAACACCCGGCCGTGTAACGTTGAACAAGTTACTTAACCCAAATTGCTTAGGGGCGGCCAGGTGGCTCAGCGAGTAAGAGCACCGGCTCCAGTGTTGGGATGACCTGGAGATCAAATCCCAGGCTCAAATACTTAGCACCATACCCAGAAATAACTGGCCGTGTAACCTTGAGCAAGTTACTTAACCCCAATTGCTTTAAAAAAAAAAAAAAAGAACAGAGTAAAAAAGTGCACAGCAGAGAACAAAAGAAAACTCACAAGGAAGAAAAGATGGACAATTCTCAACAAATTAATATTATTTATCATATAGGCTTTCTTGAAATGAAAATTTATTGTTGCATATATTGAATCCTCTCACGTTCTGCTATGCACATAACATACTTTTATTTCTTTCTAACTTTGTATTTAAGTTCCAATATTTAAGTTTATAATTTAAAAAATAAATTATTTAACAAAAATTTTTTTAAAAGAATTTTCACAAATAAGTGGGAGGAGAAAAGAAATTTATCCCATACCAAGTAATTTTCTGTTTTTTCTAAGGTAACAGATTCTCTGATAAAAAAAAAATTCATGCTAGATGACAGAGAGTAATGGTTCAGTCAGGTCCCCACTTCTGTTGACAGGCAATACATGTGCTTTTTCTACACCTTAATATTCAAAAAAGGTCTATGAGCAGACTGCTTTTATTCTACTAGGGCACTCTAATTCATTACCAGGACTATTAGCAAGATTGTCTCCCCAAATCTCAAAAGAATTAAGCTTATAAACCCCAGAGTATTTTTATTTGGCTATAGTGTATCTATAGCAAGTTATTCACAATAAAACAGATATATAAAATTCTCTTTGAAAACAGGTGGCTATATATAAAACACATGGAACAAGAATATAGATTAATTACTATAGGGAAATTTTACTTTAAAAAGAAATAGATCTGTTGCAGCCCAGGCCCTCCCTTCAGTCATATCCTTATGGGATTAGGAGTATTCATAAAATGACAGAATGTGAATTATGTAGAGGAATAATGGATTTGTCCACATACCTTTTGGAACTCACATTACCCTACCTACTAGCTATGTGGATACAGTTACTAGGCAAACATAATGAATTCTTCCTCCACTTTTTGTGCAGGTAACTTACATAGTCTCTAGACCTTGCCTCCCTTGAACACAGCTTTAGTCCCATTTATCTTCTGGGCCTAAGAGAGTATATGTATCATATTCATACCCACTATTCTTCCATGACACTCTACTCTGTCCTTTAAATGACCAATTCTTCTGTCCACATTCCAGTCTTTGTGTGTATGATTAGACAGCACATTACAGCTGATATACTTGTCTCCCATAAGTGTTTTATGCTCTCTTATCTAATCTTATGAAATGTTCTCCAAAAATAAAGCTATTGTAAATACTACTGAGAAACCTTCTGTTTCATATTCTTCAGGGATAGGGAAAACATCTAGCCTAATACTTTCTTAAAGCAAAGTATGTATAGTTATTGGAACAATTTGAAAATTCTATTTCTCCTTTACACTCAGTAAATAATACCAATCTATCAAATAATTTCATTAAAAAGGCAATTTTAACTCAAATACAGAATTTTTACCATAGTTTATGTGTCAGAAGCATGCATGAAGAAAGAGAAAGGAATTTCCATGAAGGTGGTAGAATGAGAGTCCATAAGGACGATCCCAACAGCTTCATCAAAAGCAATAATGCCAAAAATGAGCAATCACCAGAAAATCTTTTTTTTAATTAATAATTGGCTCAAAAAATGATCACACTAAGAGCACCAATGCGAAATGCATCTAAATAAAGTTTAAAACAAAAAAATTACAGGGAAAATATTTAATGAAATTACAGCAACTAATCACACTTTTTTCCCCAAGACAATACATTAATAATAAATGCAGAAGGAATCAAATGAAGAAATATGATTAGTAAATAAATTGTGAGATGAAATGAAGAACTGACTGCAGGTAGGTATCCTTGACATAAGATAATGATGAAGGTCAATAACTTAGAAATATTTATAGAGATCACATGCACAACAATGGATTTAATAGGAAGTTAAATTATGTTCCTAGAATAGTTGAAAGGAATATGAAAGCAGCAAAATAACCCTAATAAATTTCTCAGTTAGAAAAATGTTTGAAGTTTACTATAAACATGCTTCAAATTATAAAGATTCATAAAGAGTTAAAAATGAGGGGTTGAAATAGAATCTACTATGCCTCTGTTGAATAAAGTCATATACACATACATACATACACATGTAGGAAAAAGGAACCAGAATATCAGGAGAAATTATGAGGAGGGAAAGAAGAAGGTTAGGAAATATCAAATTTCAAAATAAAGCAAAAATTACAGAAGCTATCGTTTAACTATATAAAAACAAGGAAATATAAAAATGGAATAGAATACTAGTCTACAACTAAATAGGTTTGTAATATGAGACTAGGCAATAAGGACTCAGGTCTTAGCGTATCTGTAAATTGAGGAAATTTGGTGGAGTGGTAATTATAACATTTAACTTGAAATCAGGAAAATCTAAGTTTGAATCTGGTCTCAGACACTTTCTAGTCAGGTGGCTGGACAAATCATTTAACTTTTATATACCTCAGTTTCAGATGAGAATAATAATAGCACTTTCGTCTCAGTATTGTTGTATTTGTAAAGCACTTTGCAAATCTTTTTTTTTTTTTTTTAAGCAATTGGGGTTAAGTAACTCGCCCAAGGTTACACGGCCAGTTTTTTCTGTGTGGGTGTTAAGTATCTGAGGCCAGAACCGATCCCAGGTCCTCCCGACTCCAGGGCCAGCGCTCTTACTCACTGAGCCACCTAGCCACCCCAACTTTGCATATCTTAAAGAACTATATAAATGCTAGTTTATTGTTATGATCTACCCTTTTTGAAGGGTTATATAGCACATACACAATATTTCCTACCAGCTGACAATCCAACAGAAGAAATTCGGAATTTTGGGAAGTCAGTTTCTGGCCATAGTGACTAAGGGAATATGAGTGACTATGTAATGATGAAGTATTCAACTTGAATGGTCAATGCCTCAGTAAATAAAAGCTGATCTGGTACAGAATATGAGTTCAAAAGTTTCAAGAGGATGATCTCTCTCTTCCCTAGTGAGTCAAGCCAGTGAGCATTTATTAAGTGCTCAGGACTATGCTAATGTTGTGTGGAATTACATCCTTTCTTTCTAGAGTCTATGTGGCTTGCTGCTCAGCTCTCCACAAGAGCTGAAAAATAAAGCCTACTTCTACCTTCCAAACTTTAGGTCCAATCTGAGCTTCACTGGAAGTACAGCCTCCTTTGGAAGGCCAGGTCACTTTTTGTCAAATAATTCTCCCTTGTTAGCAAGAAAAATCTGGATTCTCAGTCTAGTCACAATATCTGTTGACATTATATTGACTACTGCTGAATTGGCAGGAAGGAAGAGGGTGGATATTATCGCTCATCACTTCTAAATAGCTAGAAGGTATTTTGGAATGTAAGTGACTTGAAGAGAGGGACTTTTGTTTTTACCATTCTATCCTCGGTGCTTTTTACACAGAAATTGAGACTAGACCTCCAAATTCATGGGAATAAAGAGCCCCTGAATATGTAATATCTCTCTACCTATGCAAGTGAACATCTTCCCAACAACTTTTAGCCTCAGTAAGTTGCCTAGAACTCCAAGGTTAAGGGACTTGCCTAGGGTTACACTGTCAATTTGTGGCAGAAGCAGGATTTGAATCTTGGTCTTCCCCATTTTTAGGCCAGCTCTCTATCCACTACTCCATGCTGCTTTTCGTGCTTTGTTTATAGTAAGCACTTAATAATTTCATGCTGAATTGAAAGAATAAGATGTCAGTTGAAAAGATATTAGGAAGGGTAGCTAGGTGGCACAGTGAGTAGAGGGCCGGCCTTGGAGTCAAGAGGACCAGAGTTTGGATCTGGCCTCAGACACTTAACACACACACACACACACACACACCTAGCTGTGTGACCTTGGGCAAGTTACTTAACCCCAATTTCCCTCCAAAAAAAATCAAAAATAAAAAAATAAAGAAAAGATATTAGGAGACAGTATATGTGGTACTTTAGGTATACATTTAATGTTAACTAAATATTGAATGGTTGGTTGATTTCAAGGGTGTGATACGGCAATCCAGGCCTGCAGGGTGGCTAATGGAGTACTAATATTTAAGAAAAGAACAAAAGAAAAAGCATTCAAAGCATTTACTTTCTCTCTACTTCCAATCTCACTGAAATGCCGAAGTAGAGAAAAAGTGAAAGTGAGCACACAGCACATTTTGCAATAGAAAATATACCCTGCTGAGGAGTATCCTGCCTCACCAATTTCCTGGAATCCTTTCTGAGCAAAAGAAAATGTTCAGGCAACAAAGACAGGTATCATTTCTCTAGTGCTGCTGGGGGAAGAAGAGAACATGCCCAACCCTTCTGATTTTGAATTGTTCCATACAAAAGATTGACCGGCTATGCTTGTTGGTATGTTGATGGAAGAGAACTTACAAAATGCATCTTTAATTAAAAGATTCTCACGCGGGAAGAAGCCATTTTATTTTTAAAGGCCAAAGTGCAATGTTTTAAGGATAATTATGGTAATCAATAAATTGAGCACTTATTAAACTCCTACTACGTGCTAGATATTATACTACATGATGAGGATAAATAGACAAAATGAAAAATGGTCCCTTCGAGGCACTTATAACACATGCATATGTGTAGTACATTAAAAGGAAATAAAAAGTAATAGGGCAGTGGCACTAGCATCTGGGTATGAAGAAATTTCTATGTAGGAGAGTTCTTTTTCTTTTCTTTTGGAGGGGGGAAGGCAGGGCAATTGGGGTTAAGTGACTTGCCCAAGGTCACACAGCTAGTAAGTGTTAAGTGTCTGAGGCCAGATTTGAGCTCAGGTCCTCCTGACCTCAGGCCAGCGCTCTATTCACTCACTGCACCACCTAGCTTCCCTGGGAGATGGTTCTTGAGCTAAATCTTGAACTGGTGTAGAAGTTTGAAAGAGCAGAAATGAGGAGAGTGAGCATTCCAGGCAAACTGTGTAATGTAGGAGATGCAAGATTATATGTATGAATCAAGAGAAAGGAGACCAGTTGGATTAGAGATGTTACTTTGCAGATGACAACTTATGGCTGTGACTTCCCTTCGTTACATGCATTATCTCTGTATGCAGTGGTATGTCATTGTGAAAAGGCTTTCCAGGCAGGTACAGATATGTTAGATTATGAGGTCCTTGAAAGACTTTTGTACCTTTTTATATCCTCAATGCTTAGCACAGTGCCTAGCACATAGTGGGTGCCTAATAAATGTTGATTGATTAACGAAGCAGGATAATAATGGGCATAGAGTTCAAATATGACCAAAAACATTGGATTTGTACAGTGTATTTGAAACTGTGCAAAGGGATCTATGAAATGTACTAAATCATTGTTCAGAGTAGGGTTGCTGTAGTGGAAATGCAAGGAAGGCAGTTGGGATCATGCAGCTGCCCACAGCTGTTCCTTATATCCACAGATCTGTTGACTATGCAGTGTCAAAACATTCCTTTGAGGCTTTCCAATTTTCAAGGCGTGGGAGGTGGGGCACATCAGCATATGAGCAGCTGCTGTATGTTTATAATGTCATGTGCAGAAGATGGAGTTCATTACATAAAGATCATAGATGGAGAGTTAGTGTTGTATTCAATATGATTGAATTAATGAAGACTGAAATAACATATGAGAATTGGGTGGGTATGCTTAGGAACCTTGTTTATGGGTAACTTTAAACATGTGGTGGGGGAGTGGCAAATGAAGGGGAATGCTTTAAATGAAGTGGTCCTAGAAGGAATCTTAATTTAGAGAGCAAATGGAAAATCCGAGCAGTGATCATGCATGAGTAGGCCTATGCCAATGATTCCCTTATAAAAGAAGGAAAGGGCAGGGAGCCTTTTTTTTCTTTTCTTTTCCCACTTGATATTTTTTCAATTATACGTAAAGACAGTTTTTAAAATCCACTTTTGTAAGATTTTTATTTTCAAATATTTTTCTCCTTCCCTCCCTTGTCTTCCCCTCCCCAAGACAGTCAGCAATCTGATATAGGTAATACATGTACAATCATATTAAACATATTTCCACATTCATTATGCTGTGAAAGAAGAATCAGAACAAAGGGGAAGAGCACAAGAAAGGAAAAAGAGAAAAAAATATATAGTATGTTTTGATCTGCATTCAGACTCCATAGCTCTTTTTCATACCATTTTCCAAAATGAGTCTTGGAATTGTTATGGATCATTGTATTGCTGAGAAAAGCTAAGTCCTTCAAAGTTGGTCATCATACCATGTTGCTGTTACTGTGTACAATATTCTCCTGATTCTACTCACTTCACTCAGCATTAGTTCATGCAAGTCTTTCCAGGTTTTTCTGAAATCTGCCTGCTGCCATTTTATTATAGAACAATAGTATTCCATGACATACATTCCATGAACACAATTTGTTCAGCTGATTCCCAATTGATGGGCATCCCCTCAATTTCCAATTCTTTGTCACTACAAAAAGAGCTGCTATAAATATTTTTGTATGTGTAGGTCCTTTTCCTTTTTTATGATTCTTTGGGAATATGCACAGCTTCATAGCCCTTTGGGCATAGTTCAAATTGTTCTGCAGAATGGTTGGATCAGTTCACAATGCTACCAACAATGCATGTGTTCCAATTTTCCCACATCTTCTCTGACATTTATCATTTTCCTGTTTTGTCACATTAGCCAATCTGATAAGTATGATGTGGTACCTGAGAGTCGTTTTGATTTGCCTTTCTCTAATCAATAATGATTTAAGACATTTTTTCATATGACTAAAGATAGCTTTAATTTATTCTTTTTAAAAGCTGCCTGTTCATATTCTTTGACCATTTATCAATTGGTGAATAAATTGTATTATTATAAATTTGACTCATTTCTCTATATAGTTTAAAAATGAGGCCTTTATCAGAGACACTGGCTGTAAAATTGTTTTCTAGATTTCTGCTTTCCTTCTAATCTTGGTTGCATTGGTTTTGCTTGTGCAAAAACTTTTAAATTTAATACAATCAAAATTATACATTTTGCATTTCATTGTGTTCTCTATCTCTTGTTTGGTCATAAATTCTTCCCTTCTCCATAGATCTGACAGGTAAATTATTCCTTGCTTTTCTAAATAGCTTATGGCATCATCCTTTGTGTTTAAATCATGTAACCATTTTGATCTTATTCTTTTTTTTAAAAGCAATTGGGGTTAAGTAACTTGCTCAAGGTTACACGGCCAGTTATTTCTGGGTATGGTGCTAAGTATCAGATCTGGATTCAATCCCTTGGGGTAGGTGCTCTTACTCACTGAGCCACCTGGCCACCCCTAAGCAATTGGGGTTAAGTAACTTGCTCAAGGTTACATGGCCAGGTATTTCTGGGTGGGTGCTAAGTATCTGAGCCTGGATTCGATCCCAGGTCATCCCAACTCTGGGGCCGGTGCTCTTACTTGCTGTGCTACCTGGCCACCCCTTGATCTTATTCTTATTATATGGTGTAAGATGTTATTCTATGCCTAGTTTCTGACATTATATTTTCCAGTTTTCCCAGCAGTTTTTGTAAAAACAATGCATTCATATCCCAGAAGCTAGAGCCTTTGGGTTTTACAGCAGATTACTATAGTCATTGATTACTACATATTATGTGCCTAACCTATTTTACTTATCCACCATTCTATTTTTTATCCAATACCAAAGAGTTTTGATGATTGATGCTTTATAATACAGTTTAAAATCTGGTATGGCCAGGCCAACCTTACCTTGCATTTCTTTTCATTAATTCCCTTGATATTCTTGACTGTTCTTTCAGATGAATTTTTTAAATTATTTTTTCTAGCTCTATAAAATAATTTTTGGTACTTTGATTGGTATGGCACTGAATAAGTAAATTAATTTAGATAGAATTGTCATTTTATTATATTAGTTCAGTCTTCCCTTGAGCAACTGATATTTTTCAATTATTTAGATCTGACTTTGTGTAAAATGTGTTTTGTCATTATGTTCATATAGCTCCTAAGTTTCTCTTTGCAGGTAGACTCCCAAATTTTTTATATTGTCTACAGTTATTTTAAATGAAATTTCTTTTTCCATCTCTTGTTGCTAGGCTTTATGATTTATGTGGGTTTATTTTATATCCTGTAACTTTGCTAAAGTTGTTATTTCAAGTTTTTTGTTGTTGTTGATTCTTTAGGATTTTCTAAGTATACCATCATAACATGTGCAAAGTGATAGTTTTGTTTCCTCACTGCTTATTCTAATTCCTTTGATTTCTTTTTCTTCTCTTATTGCTAAAGCTAACATTTCTAATACAATATTGAATAGCAGCAATAATAATGGACATCCTTGTTTCAACTCTAATAATATTGGGAATGCTTCTAGTTTATCCCCATTACATATGATGGTTTTACATAGACACTGCTTATCATTTTAAGGAAAACTTCATGTTTTTAATAGGAATAGGTGCTGCATTTTGTCAAAAGCTTTTTCTGCATCTTTGAAGATAATCTTATGATTTCTGTTAATTTTGTTATTGACGTGATCATTTTTTTTCCTAATATTGAACTGACCCTGCATTACTGGTATAAATCCCACATGGTCATAGTGTATGACCTTGGTGATAAATTGTTGTAATCTCTTGGCTAATATTTTATTTTAAATGATCTATAATTTTCTTTCTCTATTTTGGATTTTCCTAATTTGTGTTTGAACACCATATTTGCATCATGAAAAGAATTTGGTTGGACTCTTTCTTTACCTATTTTTCCAAAGAGTATATATAGTACTGGAATTAATTATTCCATAAATGTTTGGTAGACTTCACTTGAAAATTCTCCTAGGCCTTGAGATTTTTTCTTAGAGAGTTCATTGGTGGCATGTTCCATTTCTTTTTCTTAAATGGGGATATTTAAGTATTTTATTTCCCCTTCTGTTAATCTGAACAATTTGTATTTTTGCAAATATTCATCCATTACACTTAGATTGCCAGACTTAATGCAATCAGTTGGACAGAATAACTCTTAATAATTGTTTTAATTTCCTCTTCAAGGGTAGTGAATTCACCCTTTTCACTTTTGATGCTGGCAATTTGGTTTTCTTCTTTTGTTAATCAGATTACCCAAGTTTCATTATTTTGTTGGTTTTTTTCTCATGAAAACAGGTCTTAGTTTTATTTATTAGTTCAATAATTTTCTTAATTATAATTTTATTAGTCTCTCTTTTGATTTTTAGTTTTTCTAATTTAGCATCTTACTAGGAGGGTCTTTAATTTGTTCTTTTTCTAGCTTATTTAGTTGTATGTCCAATTCATTGATCTCCTCTATCTCTATTTTATTCATGTCAGTATTTAGAGATATAAAATTTCCACCAAGAACTGCTTTGGCTGCCTCCCATAAAGTTTTGGTATTTCGTCTCACTATTGTCATTCTCTTGGGTGAAATTATTTATTGTTGCTATGATTTATTGTTTGACCCACTCATTCTTTAGGTTTAGATTATTTAGTTTCCAATTAATTTTTAGTCTATCTTTCCATGGTCCTATATTACATGTAATTCTCATGGCATTGTGATCTTAAAACAATGCATTTGATATTTCTGCCTTTCTGTATTGGATTGTGAGATTTTTATGCATATATGTATGCATATGCATATACATTCTCATTTTTTGTGTAGGTACCATGTATTGCTGAGGAAAAAAAAGGCATATTCCTTTCTATCCCCATTCAATTTCTAGAGAGGTCTACCATATCTAACTTTTCTAAAATTCCATTCACCTCCTTAACTTCTTTCTTGTTTATTTTGTGGTTACACTTATCTTGTTAAGAAAGAGAGAGGTTGAGGTCCCCCTCTCATATAGTTGTGCTGTGTATTTCTTCCTGTAACTCCCTTAACTTCTCTAAGAATCTGGATGCTATACCACTTGCTACATATATGTTTAGTACTGATATTATTTCTTTGTCTCTGATACCTTTTAGAAAGATGTGGTTTTCTTCTTTATCTCCTTCAATTAGATCTAGTTTTGCTTTTGCTTTGTCTGAGATCAGGATTGATACCCCTGTTTTGTTTTGTTTTGACTTCAGCTGAAGCATAATATATTCTGCTCCAGCCTTTTACCTTTACTCTGTGTGTATCTCTCAAATGTGTTCCTTGTAAACAATATATTGTAGGATTATAGTTTTTAATTCACTCTGTGAAATGTTTCCATTTTATGGGAAAGTTCATCACATTTACATTCACAATTATGATTACTAACTATGTCTTTCTCTCTATTCTATTTCCCCCCACTTATAGTTTTCTTTCTCCTTTCATGCCTCCCTTCCTCACCAGTGTTTTGCTTGTGACCTCCACCTCCCTCAATCTACCCTTGCTTCTATCAGGTCCTCTCCCTTTTCTTTCTCCTACAACTTCTTCCCTCCCTTCTGCCCTACCTTCTATCCACTTTCTTCCTTTTCATTCCCCTTTCTCCCCCTACTTTCCTATATGGTAAGATAGATTTCTATAACCAACTGAATATGTATGTTATCCCCTCTTTCAGTCAAATCTGATGAGAGTAAATTTCAAACAATATTCACCCCCTCCCTTTTTCCCTCTTACTGTTTATAGGTCTTCACACCTCTTCATGTGATGTGATTCATCCTATTCTGCTTCTCCCTTTCCTCATCTCGTAGTACAATTCTTTTTTTCACACCTTAATTAATTTTTTTCTTATTCTCACATCAAAGTCAGTTTATGCCCACATCCTCTGTTTATGTATACTCCTTCTAAGTGCTGTAATAAATATACAGTTCTCAAGAGTTACAAGTATCATCTTCCCATGTACGCATGTAAATAGTTTACCCTTATTGAATAACATTGGGTTTTTTTGTTTGTTTTCTTTCCTGTTTACCTTTTTATGCTTCTCTTGAATCAACTTGTATTTAAAGATTGAATATTCTATTCATCTCTGATTTTTTTTTTCATCAGGAAATATTGAAAGTTCCTGGTTTCATTGAATGTTCATCTTTTCCCCTGAAAGATTATGCTCAGTTTTGATGAGTTGTTGATCCAAGCTCCTTTGCCTTCTGGAATATCATACTCTAGGTCCTCTCATCCTTTAATGTAGAAGCTGTGAAATCCTGCATAATCCTGACTGTGGTTCCACGATATTTAAATTGTTTCTTTGTGGCTTTTTACAGTATTTTCTTTTTAATGATAATCCTGGAATTTGGCTATGATATTCCTTGGAGTTTTCATTTTGGGATCTCTTTCATGAAATGATCAGCAAATTCTTTATATGACTATTTTACCCTCTGTTTGTAGAGTATCAGGCAGTTTTCCTTTATAATTTCTTAAAAGATCCTGTCTAAGCACTTTTTTTATCATGGTTTTCAGGTAAACCAATAATTCTTTTTTTTCTTTTTCTTTTTGGAGAGCAATTGGGTTTAAGTAACTTGCCCAAGGTCACATGGCAAGGTTTTTTGTTTGTGTGTGTTAAGTGTCTGAGGCTGAATCCAAATTCAGGTCCTCCTGACTCCAGGGCCAGTACTCTACTCACTGTGCCACCTAGCTGCCCTAGACCAATAATTCTTGAATTACATTTTTTCAATTAGGTATTTTACATTTTCTTCTTTTTTTTCCATTCTTTTGATTTTATTTGACTTATTCTTGATGTCTCATAGAATCATTAGCTTCAACTTGCCCAATTCTAATGTTTAACAAATTGTTTTCTTTAGTTAGCTTTTGTACCTCCTTTTCCATTTGGCTAATTCAACTTTTTAAGTTATTCTCTTCAGTGATTTTTTTTCCAGTTGGCCAATTGTATTTTTTAAGAAATTGTTTTCTTCAGTTCATTTTTTTTCCTTTTTCCAGGTGTTTGTTCTCTCTTGCATACCTCTCATTTCTTTTTTCACTTTTTCTTCTACCTTTATTATTTGACTTTTTAAAATCCTTCTTTAGCTCTTCCAAGAAGGCTATTTGAGCTTCAGACCAATTTGTATTCCTCTTTGAGATTTCAGATGTTGGTATATTGACAGTGTCCTCATCCTCTCAATTTTTCCTCTTAAATAGGATATTTTGATATGCAATATACCCACCACAGAAGAAAAAAAAATGGCTAGAGTATCCTGGGGGTTTAAAAGAAGTCAGAAAGAGACTAAATGAAATTAGGCAGCAATGTGAGCCTTAGGAAATGTCCCATGATCCACAAACTCTTCGTGGAAATTTTTCATATATTTTCCATGAAATCCACCATTTGTTGAGAGAAGTTGAGTGCATTATGGTGGCCAAGATCTTATCCTATATAAAGTGACCATCTTTCCCAGGAGCTAAGGGTTGTACAAAGAAAGAAGAGTTTAGGAGCCAAGGAACCAGTTTTCTACCACATTAGACTAAACCTAAACAGCTATGATAAAGAGATAAGAGGGAGTCTTTGTTGTAACTGATACCATGGTGCCAATAAGAAGTTCCTTCTGCCATTTATGTAATCTTCAGATTGAAGTCCTAAATTTTTTGAAAAAAATCCTCATACCCAATCTTTCCTTTTTATTTCTTTTTTACTCCCACTGTTCTACAATCTTGTTGAGTCTCACATTGCTCCAAAATAGGATTACTCAAATTTTGGTTTGTAGGCATTGAGTCAAAAGAAGAGATTGTGAGGATGGGAGAAAGTGTTTAGTCTTCCTTCTTGTTCATCTTGTAACCTGAACATACCTCTGTCTTTAGATCTTATATAATTTGAATGTATGTGTGTTGGACCTCTCTTGAAGAAGATAACCAAAACTATATTTTATTCTATAAAGTAAAAATCTTTTTAAAAAATACACATGAAAGACACAGTGAGATTTTATGTTCTCTACACTTTTGCCAGATAAAATCTGCCATCATCTATGAAAACTTACGTTTTTCCACCTTATAATTTCTATTAAAGAACTAATTCAGTACTCTTAATTTTCTTGTTTGGCCAATGCATTTGTGACTTCTTGCAGATATAAAAAAACAACAACAACACATTCAAATACAAACATGGGACCCTGGTGTCCTGAAAAACCTCTAAGCTAAAGCAAGCTAAAGAAAAACTGAAACTTGGGTATTTTTTTGTCTTTTGAGAGGCAAAACACTAATTGAGAGTGGTATAAGGTTAGCAAAAAAAAAAAAGGTAGGTATATGATATTGGGAGATTATTGATGTACACAATGTAGAATCGATGAGGCTCAATGGCTGAGTGTATTTTTGTAAATATTCTGAGAAAATAACAAAATATTAATGTATAATTGATTATAGCAAATTAAGCAAGAATTCCCATTATTCTAATGAAGGCAAAAATGTCTCCCCTCAGGAAAGCACTTTCCCATAGTCCTTCAATCTTCCTTCCCATAACCTTTTGCAGTCATGCCATGCACAACAACAACCTAGTGGGCCTAGAGTTCTGATTCCACATTTCCATTACAAACTACATATCATTCTCATAAATATTTTTTGAGGGTGAGAGAGCAAAATATGTGTTGAGTCATATACTTTTTTTTCCTTTTTTTGGAAACACCATCTGTGATCTTTTGAATTGTTTTAAACTCTTACCCTTTTTGAGATGTCTTGACATTCATCCCTGAGTATCTTTAAATTTATGCCCCCCCCCAGCCTTATTTCTGGTTGAGTCCAGCTGCTCTGACTTTATCTTCTTAAGTGCTACTTCTCCAGATTTCACTTGTCCTAGCAAGTTGTGTCCCCAGAGGTCAGCTGATACTCCCAGATTGTGGGGTTGTCTCTGGGTCTGCACTGATAAAGCTGTAATTCATACTACCATTGTGCTTTCCTTTAATAGTCATCTAATAGTTACAGTTAACTCATAGTAAGAGCATTTTTGAAGATGACATAGTAAGAACAATAACTATAGAAAAGTTCCTCCATAGAAACCTGGGTTCTATTCACAAATACACATCAAACCATGGGAAGAGTGGGCACAAATTTAGAGAGCCACATTAGTGAGACCATTTATAGGGAACATATTGTAGCCAAGGTTACTCATTCCTTCAGTATTGTTGGGTTTTTATGGACTCTACCTCCTTCTGAAATTCACATTCAATTCCCCATTTAGATTCTGTGTCTAGTCTCTGGAACAGGATTTCTTTATGTCCAAATGTGGCTGATATTTAAAAGTACAAAATAGGATTTTTTAAATAATTCAATTTGCTATACAATTTAGAAATGTTTTAATATCTCAATTTATTGCACTGTTTTTCTTTCTCATATAACTTCCAGCCATGAGAATTCTGTCATTAAGTTAGTAAATTTTAATTTTGCTTTATTTTTTCAAATTTCCTTTTGGAACTTGGGCTAGAAACAGAAATCTTTATTTTTTAACCTTTGTAAATGTAAAAAATAGAATGTTCCTTTAAAGTCCTGTTCATAAGAATCACTTTATCTTAAAAAGGGACAGTATTTTTGCGTGAGGGAAGATATTAATATTGAATGTCAAATGATGTATGATGTTGCCACTTTATGGATAAACATTTTTTATACCTAACATCAGTATAAAAAAATTTAGTTTTCATATACACATATATATATGAAAAAATGTCTTTCAGACAGGATTTAGATGCTATAGCGAGAAAAAAATGATCTGTGGTATAGATGTGAAGATTTGGATAACTTTGTTAACAATGTGCAGCAATGCTTTTGGTGTGCAGAGACAGTTAAGTGTCATATACAAAGGTAGGAAAAGATCTTTACTAAAAAACAGAAAAATGTCATTGCAAAGAAATAGTGTAAAAAACATGAAAGAGATGAAGGACCTGTTGGGAGACATCAGAAGTCCACAAATGAGATGAGCACTTCCATTAATTATATATTAGTATGACTAAAGAGAGAAAACTAAGAAAATGGAAAACCAAATGAGTATTTGGAGAATGCAGTATAATTTTGAAAGGACTATAAATTTCGTAAGAGAATTTTTGGGGAATTGCAACTTTTTAAGTAAAAGGTGAGTCATTGAGAATCAGGAGGCTCTTACTGAAGCCATTGGACAGCCAAGCAATAGGTATGGTGGGGGAGGGACAGAGGAAGAAGAATCTTAGAAGAGATGAAGATGCAGCAACTGAGACTGAAGGAGCTGTTAAGTCAGAGTTTTGTCAGCCAAGAGCAGGCTTATTGATTGGCTAGAGTGACCTGATTTCATTTGGCCAAGCCTTCCAGCAACAGCTAGGACGTTTCAGCACCATGTAGATTTGAAAAGTGATAAAGCTTTTCATGAAGACTTGTTCTCTTCCACCACCTCTGGTTTGAAAAGGAAAAGTAGAGGGAGGTTCTACAACTACCATGGTAAGGCTGGTGTGAGGAGTCATGATGCTGTGAGCTTCTTTCTGATTGGACAATGCAGCATCTGAGAAGATGAACAACTGGATCCCTATAGCTTAAGAGTGGCCAGTTTGATGACCTTTGTAGTTCTCTGGCATAAGGAGAACTGCTATTTACATTAAGAGCAAACACTTTTTTTTTGCTTTTTCTTTTTTGGAGGGGAGAAGGCAGGGCAGTTAGAGTTAAGTGACTTGCCCAAAGTCACATGGCTACTAAGTGTTAAGTGTCTGAGGCCAGATTTGAACTCATGTCCTCTTCACTCCAGGGCCAGTGCTCTATTCACTGTGCCACCTAGCCGCCCCATAAGAGCAAACACTTTCTAAACATGCCTTTAAGAATTATGGTTTGGGTCAGCTAGGTAGCACAATGAATAGAGCACGGACCCTGGAGTCAGGAGGACCTGCGTTCAAATCTGGCCTTAGATATGTAACACTTACTAGCCATGTGACCTTGGGCAAGACACTTAATCCTGATTACACTGCCTTCCCCCCTCCAAAAAAAAAAAGATTTATGGTTAATTGAAAGAGCTTGTAAAGACTATATGTTCAAGTAGAGAAGAGAAGCTGATTTCGCCATTTGAAGAGTGGTAAAGATGAACAGTCAAGATGTTAGCAAAGAAGGGGGATGGAGCCAAGATGGTGACATAGAAGCAGGAAAACTCTATGTGCTCCCCCCATAACCACCTCAAATACCTATAAAAAATTACTTTAAACAAACTTTAGAGCTACAGAACCCACAAAGTGACAGAGAGAAACAAATCTGCTTAAGGCAGCCCAGCAGGCAGACAGGAAGGGCTTATCACAGCATGCTGGGAGCAGAGCCCAGCCCTGACAGAGCTTGTGGTTTTAGCCTCAGGGCAGCTCCCAATGAGCTCTGGCTGGAGGGACTTCAGGAGAGTGGATCACCAGCAGCTGTGGTGGTTTCCAGAATTATCAACCCATAAATGTCAAAGACAAAGTGAGAGGTCAGTGTGGACTTTGGGAACAAGGGTCCGGGAGTATGGTCCGGCCTCCACCCCTGGAGGGAGAAGTGGCAGAGGTGCTGTGGCCAGGCAGCCACCTCCATGTGCCTGCTTCAGAGCTTCTGGCCTGCAGATCATAGGGGGATCAAGAGACCAGTCTGAGGGGTAACCGCTCTTGCTTTAACCTGCTTGCATCTGGATCACTGTCTAGGGTGGAGGTCCTGGGGTGTGTGACCAGGTGCCAGAGCCTAAGGAGGCTTCAGAGAGAGCACCAAACTAATAGCTCTGGCAGCTGTAAAAACCCCAGCAATTTAGGACAAAGTTCTCCTCCCTGGAAGTAGAGTTCTACTCTGGCAAAAAGCTAAAAAAGATGTTAGCAAAGAAGCAGTTTAGGGTGGTACAGATACTCCTGAATGGACCAGTAAATTGAAATTTGCTCTATTGAGTTGGGGAGGGCAGGAGTAACAGACCTGGAGAAAAGAAGATTCATCTTCATGGGTTCAAATCTGGCCTCAGACACTTAACAGCTGTGTCACTCCAGGCAAGTCACAAAACCCTGCTTGCCTCAGTTCCCTCTGTAAAATGAACTGGAGAAGGAAATGGCAAACCACTTCATTCTCTTTACCAAGAAAACCAAAAAACTTCTCTAAGTCCACCACTTTTCCCTTTAACTATTGAGTTAATTGATAAAAGAGTGTAGTCTAGGTTTATATGTGTATTCACATATTATTACATATGTATTTAATTAGATTATTATTACATATGTGTTCAATTTAAAATTTTAGATTAAATATAGTATTGATATTATTTATTATTAGACTATATTTAATATTCAAAAGTATTATTATTATAATTACTAGCTGGTTGTGGAGACAGAAACCATCCTGAATGAGTATTTAATTGCTGTAGTGGAAAGTAGGGGAAGTATATTCCTTTTCAACAGGATTACTCATAGGATTCTGAGAGAGTTGGAATGTAACCTTTTGGTACTTATCCCTGGGAACCTAGACCTGCTAGTGTGAAATCAAGATGAAGTGAGTATGGCAAACCCAGAGAAAGAGCAGTGCATTCCACCCCCTTTGTTGTATCCACTGAAGTTTGCTCCACTGCAGCATACATCTGTCTTACTGCATTTTGGCAGCATTGGAATAGACCACATCCCAATCAAATGATATCCCTGGTAGGAGGAAACCTAAAGTCTTTGCATATTTATGCATATAGTATTAGAGATCTTGCTCTCTAGAGTTTGTCTACACGCAACAATATTTCTATTAGAAATTTCATGGTGAAAATCAATTGATTTTAATTTTTAAGTAAACATTCTGATAAAAAAGAAAACCATGATTTTTCAAGAGAAAAATACCACATATGAACAGCTTGCCTTGTAAGGCGATAGGTGGCAGCAAAGAGACCAATATATTATTCTAGGCTTTTCTCTTCCCTTCCATAAGATACTTTCTACAATAACTGAGCACAAAGGCATCTGAGTTTAATACCATGCTTAAAACACTCTTTAAAGTTACAGATCCCTCAGTTGTATATTATTGCTTATCAACTTTTTTTAAAGGCATTTGCTATTTACTATGTGAGGAGAGGACTATTTTTGCCTTTCTCTGTATTCCCAGTGCTGAATATAATGATTTGCACATAGAAAGCACTTAATAAATGCTTGCTAGCTCAGTGACAATATAAAATTCCTAGTACAAGATAGAAAGAGGGACAAAGTGGTATAATAGCAAAGAGCCATGAACATGGAGTTACTTAACTATGTCACCTCACCACTTTCTGTGTCTTAGTTTCTTCACCTATAAATCCTATCAGCCTCACAGATTGTTGTGAGGAAAGTGCTTTGTAAACCTCAATACACTGTAGAAATGTGAGTTACTATTTCTGTGAAGGAGCTGTATTCCTTTGCCATGATATCAAAGGAATAGAAATGTTTAAGTAATATTTTTAAAAATCAATAGTTGTATAGAAATACGCTGTGGTGGCAAGGGAAATTATTATTTCTCCCTTATATTAATAGCAATTATTAATTGAGATTAAGATTTTCCCTTTTGTATTTCCTCATTCAGAAATGAGGTTGCCCAAATCTTCTCGGTACATGCTTCTTGCCTCATCCAACTAGAAGTCCTTACAAATAGAATTTAATCTAGGTGGAATTCTTACCCCATCATCATTGTTCACTGACTGGGTGGAGGGTAGATTGCCGGTGGGAGTAGTTTGGTTTGAGATGAATTTCTCTTATTCCATGAAAGACATAATCAGACTCATGTACCCAGCCCCTCATTAGCATAGGCCCACCTTTCATAATACTCATTATCTCATTAATTGTTAACCAGTCAGAGTTGATTTCCACCTGTCCTCTCTTCCAAGGACTTATAAGCATTGAGAGGCCTCCATGATTCTTCTTTGGTTTATAAGAGAAAGCAAAATGACCATCCTTTTATTAATTATTTACTAGCCACAATTAATAAAATGATTATTTACCCAGAAATTATGTCTCTCAGACTTTTGATACACCACACTGGAATACTGATAGTTGTAAAACTAGAGTCATATGGCATAGGATGAATAAAATGAACGAATGAATGAAAAAGCATTTATTTAGGACTTACTATATTTACATCACTGTGCTAAATCCTAGGCATAGAAATGGAAAAGAAGACATCAGTTGATCTCAAGGAACTGACATTTTAATTAGAAGAATCAACACATAAAGGTTTCAAACACAAGTCAAGTAGAAAGGTCCAGTGCAGCAATCCTTAGGGTACTCTGATAAGGGCAATGCATCTAATATTAAATAGGTAAATCCTGGCTCTGTCATTCATCAGTATTTAACAGTCATTGTTTTACCTTTCTGAGCTCCGTTTTCATCTTTTGTATAATGGGAATAATTACATTTGTAGTAATTACCTCATATTGTATGTGAAGAGGTTTATAGACACAAAATGCTACACATAGTACATATACTTGTATGTGTGTATATATGTATGTATATATATTTATATATATATGTGTATGAATGAATGAATGTGCATAATGAATAGTCTTTCCTTATAATCCATCTCCAGTTCATACCCTTCATCTGGTGCACTCATAGCAAACTACCTAGACAAATAAAGTTACTAGGAGGCATTCTCCTAACATATTTTCCATTCTCAGAAATAATATTATAGTTTCCATAAAAGCACAAACTTAACTAAATTCAAGTAATTGGATTTATCCTTGGTTTCATCACATTCATTCACCAGTGCAAAGCATAAGCCTTCCATTGCTTATGATCCAGTCTGGTAGAGACCTTGGAGATCATAGTACAAACATTTCATTTTACAAATGAGGAAACTGATACTCAGAGAGATCCAATGATTTGACCAGGGTCTATCAGGTAGTAAGTGCCAAAGTCAAGATTCTTGTCTGGGTTGGACTATATAAATCCTTCTCAAAGGAGCCATCCAACTCAATGGTGGCCTTCCTGTAGCTTTTTTTATTATCTTGGGGTCCTAAATACAGTAACCGAGCTGCCTCCAGGAGATACTCCCTTTCTTCTCAATTAGTTCAGACTTCCTTCCTAACCCAATTCCTTTCCTCATACCAAAGAACTTCAACATACATGCTGATGTCCCTTACGGAACCTTAATTTTCCAGTTCCTCAATCTACTTAACTCCTATAACCAGCTCTGGCACTCTAATCCTAAACTACACCCAGAGAAGGCTGGGAAATTGAAACCATTTATACTGAACTTCCTCTTCTCTTTATATCACATTCTCCTAACATCATCCTCCATTATCTCTTCTTTTATTCCAGTCTCTGATGATCCTTTTCATTGCCAAGCCCAGTCCCTCTAGTTCTAGCCATGATACCATCTCTTCCTGTCTTCTCTAACAGATTTTCACCACAATCATTTTCCTTCTCTTTTTTCGAGCTACTGATTCCTGTCTTGATTTTAGACACATTACCATGTCTCTTCTAACCCTTTAAAAAATAACCTTTAGTAGATTCCCACTAGCTATCATCCCATATCTCTCCTTTATTTAAAACTAAATTCCTGGAGAAAGCTTTCTATACCAAACGCCTCTCCTCCTTTCATTCTCTTCTAAGCCCTCTGCAATTTGGCTAACAATCTCATCCTTCAATGGAAACTGTCTTATCCGAAGTTATCAGTGACTTCCTAATTTCCAAATATAATAGCCTTTTCCCAGTCCTCAGCTTTCCTGACCTCTCTTCAGGTTAAAATCCAAATAATAATGTATTTGTGACACTGCTTTCCCTTGGTCCCCTTCCTCTCATCTGCATGAGCATTCCTTCTCTGTCTTCTTTGCTGTTTTTTCATCCTTTCACAACTACAAAACATAAATATCCCCTAAGGGTCTGCCTTGTCCATCTTCTCTTTCCTTCTCTATATTCTTTCACTTGGAAACCTCATCAACTTCCATGAATTTAAATGACCATCTCTTTGAAGATGACTCATAGATCTTTATATTCACTTCTACTCTCTCTCCTGAGCTTTAGTCCTGAATCATCAACAACTATGTAGTGGACATTTTGAACTGGATATTCCAAAAACCATCTCACGCTTAACATGTCCAAAACAGAACTCATTATCTTTCTCATTTCCCAATTGTTCTCCTTCTGAACTTCCCCATTACTGTTAAGGGCACCACAATCTTCCCAGTCATCTGGATGTACAACCTGTTAATGACAAGAAGAGAAAGTTTATTCATTCTCTTTTAAAGTCCCAAGGCCTCCCACAGCTCTTTAAGAGAAGTACCCACCCTTATACTCAGAACTAGGACCAAATAGCTAAAAAAAAGTGAGGTTGTTTGGTTTTGTTTTCTTTTTTTTACTTTTTCTCAAAGAGTAGTCAGCCTTCTGCTTTTCAAAGTTTGGTTAGAAGGCCTTTCATTTCCAACAGGAAATTCTTTATCACAGGTACCAAACTCTTGAGAACACCAAACAGAAACTCTCCTAGCTATCTAGTTAGTGTGCTCTAGTTGGACAGACTTTCTGATCTGAGAGTCTGAATCTACCTGTCGTGGTCCTTACTCTAGCCTAGGGCTGGTATTCCTATGCCTTCTTGTTATAACCTCCAAATGATTGAACTACATTTAGTCATTATACAAGTGGAGGCAATTGAGGAAAAAAATACTAAAGGCTATAGATATAAACTGAGTTTCTCAGTTTAAAAGTCCTTTGACTTGCCCATTGCACATGAGCTGGAGGGTGGGAGGGGATCAGAGTCACAGCTCAATCTATAGGTAAGATCATTATCTTCATCTTTCCTAATCACATCTATCGATTTTCTTAGCTATATGGCATATGTTTCTATAGATATATAGATCTCCTTGTTTCTGTATCTATGAAAAGTACTTGAAATTATGTCATGTAGACACTTTTATGGAGATACTATGCCTCCATGTAATATTGGTCCTGTTGATCATATATAGTTAAAGCAACCCCAAAGTTGTTTATAGAACTAAATAAGAGAGGGACAGGACCTGAGATTTCATTGCTATAGGGAACTTTCACATGAGGAAACTCCCTCTACCAAGACAAGTTACAGCTTCTGTGCAACTTAGAGTTTTATAGAGTTGCCTTGTGCACTAAAAGGTTGCATGACTTCTCCAGGGTCACACAGCCACTATGTGTCAGAGGCAGAACTTGAATCCAAATCTTCCTCACTCCAAGGCTTGCTCTCTAACCACTATACCATACTATTTCTCTAATAAATTTGGACTTCAAGGAATATTTCAAGTAAGTTGTATATATTAATGTAATATAAAAAAACTAATCATTTCAAATAGATAAGTTCCTTATTGAATTTAAAAGAGTCCAGAGACACTATGGAATACTTTCCCATATACCAAGATATAGGCAACTAGCAAATTCTTAATATAATAAATGTTGTGAGAGATTCAAGTATCAAGTCTTTTCAGGTAGCAGATCATGCCCAGGTGAGTTTTGAACTGAATGAGGAGCCTTGATAAAGGACTATAATTGGCACCTACAACTGACAACAGTAATCAGACTTCCTTTCCCCTAAAAGCCTCATATTCTACAAGAAACTCTAGGATTTATGACAATAGGTTGATTTCTGTTGCACAATAGGTCTCTCCCAAGCTCTGGAAACTCTAAAGCTAAAGAGTGACTTACCAGTGAGGTTATAGAACTGTACCCATTAGAAGAGTAAGAAAGAGAAAGAAAGAGAGAAAAGAAAAAAAAAAGAGTCATAATAAAAGAATTTTGTTTTCAGGGCAGGAAAGACCACATGCCAGAATAAATTGCCAAATTTGTGCAAAACATGTGGAAAATAAATACCATTCAATAGACCACTGACCATAACCAAACTCTAAATGAGACTCTAGAGTCCACTAGAAGGCCAACTAAGGTTAGCTGGGTCTTACAAACAGGAAGTAAAGGAAGCATCTGAAGTATATTCCCACAATTGACCACAATCAGAATGACCTCACTAGGTTTGGGTTAGCCCCTCAATGGGAATTTTAAAAAAATATATATCACCTGTATAATTTTGGCATGAGATGATAATTTAGAAGAATTCTTTCAGGGTGGCGTCTTGTTAAATGAAAACAAAACAAACAAAAGAGCTATTAATATGTAACCATGGAATTTACCATAAATTAATAAATAAAATCCAACAGAGAAACCAATGGCAACATAAGGTATATCAGGATTGTGGGGGGAATGATGACCCACAACAATCTGAACCCCTTAGTCATATTGATATTAGTATTGGTATTAGTCATAAGAAAGAAGAGAAGAACCAGTGACTCCTGTAACTAAATACAGTCCATCTCAACTACTAAAAGAAAAGAGACCTATTTTTTATGCTGTTGACAATAGCTGATCTAGAATGTACACATATTTAATAGGCCCATGTCTGTTAGTGACTGCATATTTGGAGAGGGAACAAACAATGTATGTATCTGTGGACTGAGTTTACCAAAACCCAAACTAAATCCATTCTTCATATGATATGTTATCCAATTTTTTCAAACTGACTCATTCTGTCATATTTAAAGAATTATCTACAAAATATTTGTTCACCTCCCTAAAAAAACTCTGTTCTTCTAGACTCATACTTTCTTATGTGGCCTCACTGGCCTCTACAGTTATGTGCTGATTAATGAGAATAATGAATCCCATGAATGAAGTGGTGGCCCATTCGAATTAACAATGCATATTTCCATTGGACTGGAACCAACTGCCATATTTTATGTAATTATAACTTTGAATAGTGTGAATGCTGTTATATGTGACCACTTCACAGAATTTATTGTTCCTACTAATTAAGACCTAGCTATACTGCAAAGTGAAGGAGCTGGGGGAAAGCCCTCCTTATTTATTTATTTTAACTCAAATTTTCATAGTATTTACAATTATATCATACATGTCATTGAGATATAAAGTGCAAGTATCATACATATTTTATAGATGGAGAAACTGGTGCCCATAAAGGCTAAATGGTAATAATAGTTAGCATTTGTACAGCTCTTTAAGGTTTGCAAAGCACTTTACAAATATTAACTTATTTGAGTCTAACAGTGACCCTAGGAGATAAGCACTACCATTAGCACCATTTTGCTGATAAGGTAGCTGAGTCTGAGAGAGGTTAAGTGACATACTCAGGATTACATAGATAGTAAATATTTGAGGCAGCATTTGAACTTAGGTCTTCCTGACTCCAAGTACCATACTCTATCCACTGTGCCACCTAGTAGATAGATAGAGAGCCAAATACATACACATACAAACTTTATTAAGTACCTTTCTCACAATAGCTCTGGAAGTATGGTGCACAAGCATTATAGATAAGGAAAATGAGGCTCTGAGAAATTCATTGATTTGTCTCAGGCCACACAACTACTAAGGGTCTTAGTTTAGACGTTAGCCCAGGTGTCCTAATTTGGAAGTCCTGTGGTCTTTCTAAGGTACTCTGCTGACTTTGAATAAGGATGCTGAATTGGTTTCATCTGAATGCTCCAGAAGTAATATGCTGCAGTGGAAAGGATACACAGAAGCCCTGAAGGTATTAAAGAAATGAACATCCCTGCTTTTTCCTCATGGACTCAAACACAGGATGTGCCAAAATCTCTCAGGTCATCACTGTAGGAGGACAATAGATTAAGATTATGGGCTACACTTGTTGAAAATTTTTATTTCTAATGGAAATAACACTAGAATTCTAGTATCTTCGAGCTGCAAGGGTCTTCAGTCATAGTGCACTAGGAAAAGATTAGGCTTAAAATTTGGGTTCAAGTCTAATGTCTGCTTTTTCTAGCTGTATTACCTTAGGCAAATTACATTTCTGAGACTCTCCACATTCATTAAATTGGCACAATAGTCACAATATCTAAACTATATCTTTCAATGGGGTTGTATAAAAATCAATGAAATAATACACATAAATGTGCTTTGCAAACTGTAACAATTATAATTTCCTAGTATTGATATTTATTGTTCTTTGACAGGGAAGTGAAACCCAGAAGAGCTTGCCCAAGATCAATCACACAAGTAGCAAGGCAACTTCAGGAGACCCAGGTCTCTGAAAATCCTAGGATACCCAGGGCTTAAACCACTTCACCACATTACCCCTGGAATAATTCAGTAAAACACCTACTATGTGCAAAGCACAACGTTAGACAATTAGGAAGATTTTTTTAAAAGAGAGAGAGAGAACAATAAGTAGTCCTGTCCTCAAGTACCTTCCAATCATATAAGGAGGCTTACAGATGACTGTGATATAAAATATATAGGCTTAGTATATAAGGCAGATGTAACAACCCTTTACTTATCCATAACTCATTTATCTGGAAACTTCACCTTTGTGAAATATGATCAATAACCAGAAAGTAAGCAAAAAATGGGGAAAGAGGTGTTCCTAAAACTATTTCAGATTTTATTTCTACAAATCACATTGATGGTAATAAATGTATTAAAATACAGACTTTAGTTTACTTGTTTAATATATTTATATATACAAAAATATACTTATATATGCCTATATATGTATTTATCAATATAAATAAGTTTTATTATAGACTTGCCTCTTTTATCCAGGTATACCTCTTTTGTCCATGACAACCCTGAAGTATCAAGTGTTCTTTTCTTGAACAATGCACAGGTTTGGTTCAAACAGATAATCCAAGGAGGCAAAATCTCCATGGCAACTCATTTATTGTCTTTGTTACTCCCTATCCCTGCTCCAACCAAAGGAAGTACAGAGAAGTAATATCAACACTATGGAAAATTGTAAGATGTGACTGGAAGTCAGGGACCTGGTTACACCCATAAAAATCTGTCTCATCACTACAAAGCCATGTCTGTAGGGTTGTTTGTTTTTAATTTGAAGTGGGTGGGTATGAAATTAATAAAGAAATGATAGTTAAATATTTCAATGGATCTGTGATCTCATTAATGTGCCCTTTCAATACTTGTAAGTGATACTCATCCATACCTTCTCACCTTGTATAGCTCTTAATCTATGCTTGGAGAAGGGAAGCATCTCATATAGAGGATTCAACCAATTTTCAAGGCATTTTTCAGCATTTTCAGAGATCTTGGAACACTTTGTGGATATTGATATAGAACCTAGGCCCTCTACCCTTCATTCTTGCTATGTGACCAGTCCACCTTTTCTTCTAATCATGTATTTCCTAGGTTTTCTGCTTTATACCACTTCTAGCAAACAAGTCATCACTGATAATAAATTGTCGTGTACTTATGCCCACAATACAGTATTCTTCCATTGAAGAACCCTGCAGCTGGGGAGGAGGTGTAGTGGGTAGAACACTAAACCTGAAGTCAGGAACATGTAAGTCCAAATCTTGACTCAGGACCTACTAGCTGTGTGACCCTGGTCAAGTCTTCTGTCTGCCTCAGTTTCCTCATCTGACACATGGGGATAATAACACCTATATCTCTGGGTTATTTTGATGATAATATAATATGTGTAAAGTGCTTTGCAAACCTTAAAAAAGTATTTTTAATTATGTAAAGATCTAAAGGGATTAGGGAAAGCTTCCTATAAGAGATGGTACTTTGTAAGGACTTAAAATGATAGCTATATCATTGCTTTTTCAATCACCTGAAAATTTTTTTCATAACAGATTGTGATACTTCATACTCTATAATCATGGGGCTTTACTAGAAGAATATTATTTTAAAAGATATTTTGTTTTCATTTTTGTTGGAGAGAAATTTGTCATTGTTAAAAGCATTGCACAATTTCCCAAATGTCTTCCTTAGATTCAGTTTTGGACCCAGCTCCTTGTGTATATGTCATACAAATCCAAGATGGGTGACAAGTATTTATCTGCCCAGCCTTTACTTAAAGGTGATCAATGAAGGTGAACCTATGGTGTCCTAAGGCACCCATTTCTATTTTATATATCTATCAACCCTAAGTTTTCCATTTTTGACAGGTTCATAGAATCTCAGATTTATGATTTGAAGAGACCCTTGAGGTCACTTAGTTCAGATCTCTCATTTTATAGATGAGGAAACCAATGCTGAGAGGGATGAAATGACATATCAAGTCACCCATGGAATAAGGGAATTAGGTAAAATTCTCTTTTATTCTATTCTCAAATGCTATGGAAATGGTTGGGTTTCTTATTTCTTAAGTTCAAAATAAAATAAATAAAATTTAATATATATATATATATACATATATAAACAAAGATGGGGGGGAGGGGAAAGAAACCAGGTGTTCTGATTCCAAATCCAGTTCAGCCTTGAACAAATAGATCGAGTCTAATCCCTCTTCCATTTGACAAAACTTCAGATACTCAAAGAAAACTGTTGTGTGCCCTGCTAAGTCTTCTCAAAGACAAACATCCTGACTTCCTTTAGCTGATTCTCATATGATATAATTGAGATCCTTCATCACCGTTCTTATCTCCTTATAGACACTCTCAAGGGCTGCCAAGTGGCACAATGCATAGAATGCTAGGCCTGGACTCAAGAAGATTCATTTTCCTGAGTTCAAATCTGATCTCAGACACTTACTGGCTGTGTGACCCTGGGCAAGTCACTTAACCTTGTTTGCTTCAGTTTCTTCCTCTGTCAAATGAACTAGAGAAAGAAAGACAAACCACTCCAATATCTTTGCCAAGAAAAACCCAATTGTAGTCAGAAAGAGTTGGAAATGACTGAAAAATTACTGAACAAGATGATACTCTTCAACTTCTCAATGTCCTTCAGAATTAAACAAAACATTTCATAAGTGCCCTAACCAGGGCTAAGGACAGAGAGTGAGACTGTCACCTCCTTATTCCTAGAAGAAATGCCTTTCTTAGTGAAATTTCTATTTATCTTAGTTTATATGTCTGCCATATTACACTACCAAGATAAATGGAACTTATAATCAGCTGAACTTTCCAGATATTTTGTCTTATAAGCTACTTGCTAAACATGTTTCCCCTTCCTTGCTCTTGTGAGGTTGATTGTCCAAACCTAAGTATATGATTTTATATAACATATATTCCAGTTCTCCAAATTCCGGACCTAAATCAACCAAGTACAATCTTGGGAGCATTCTCCCCCCTCCCCAAATTACATTTCCTTGGATTGTTTTGCTCCCACCCAGAGTTTTCTATAGAAATATCAAACTAAAGCTGCTATATATCTCATGTGTGTTTCTACATGGATGTGAGTAAAAGGTTTCACAGGTCCCTTGCATTTAATCAAGTCTAACAATGCATATCAAACACAGGACAGCTTTTATTCCAACCCAAAGAAAATGTAGAAAGCACTTAAATAGCCCATAAATTATCAGTACATCTCTCTCTGGTGAATGTCACTACACCCTAGGATTTTATAGCCCTCCAGACCTAAAGCGTCATTGCGTGGTTCCAACCCATGTTGAAAGCAGAATGAACCTGGGGTTGCTATCAGAGAA
The DNA here is from genome assembly GCF_028583685.1 of Petaurus breviceps papuanus. Lineage (NCBI taxonomy): Eukaryota > Metazoa > Chordata > Mammalia > Diprotodontia > Petauridae > Petaurus > Petaurus breviceps. The sequence continues at coordinate 92,734,209 of NW_027186304.1, read as the reverse complement.
ACCCTCAACATTATGGGAACTTTCCCTTTTATGGCACACACTGTTGCAAGCACCCAAACTTATAATAATATCCAGAAGGTTTGGACTTCTCTGAAAAGGGAAGTGCTTCTAGAATTGTTAGATAAACAATCCCCAAAATTTCAGTGAGTTACACTTTCAACCCATAAAAGACCCCTAAAGCAATGCAGACATATGATACTACTCAATATTTGAGCTCTCTTCAAAAGAAATGATCTTGGAAAACACTCAACATTATATTGAGTCCAACCAGAGGAGTCCTGGTAAATGTCTAACAATTGGTTCCCTGAGAGAAAAAGAAAAAAAATTGATATAGATAGATATAGATAGGCACAACATACTTTAACTTTAATCAGCAATTTTTGTCTATCGCTTTTTTAAGTCTAGACAATCAACAAAGCAATAAATCAATCCCCAGTTTGTAACATTTGCCAATTTCCAAAGTGTAAATTCTAGCAATGGAAATTTAGTAATTAGCTTTCTGGGGCCAGTACAAACTATCTCCAACACACCACGGAATTAAACTTTAATATAGAGAAACATATATGCATCCATCCTTATATGATACATTTAAGAGCTTGAAACTACTATCAGAAGCAAAACACCCAGAGTTGATAGAGAGGCAACTCCCCCTCAGACCTGTGCTGTCAGAATAACTTAAGTCAACATGACTTTAGAATATAGAGTCATTTGTAAAATGTTATTAAGAAGAATGATGGAAAATTGGAGCATCATAACATGTGCTGAGACATTGGAAGGTAAAAACAATTTAATGAAAGCTTAGTGAGAGAACCAAGTATCCTAGGTCATTCTACAGTCACTTAAAAATAAAAATAGAATGACAAATTTTTTTAAATGTCAGAGTTGAGAAGATTGTTTTTTAAATAATGAACTCATTAAACTGTAAAGGACACTTCAACCACCACATTTAGACTCAAACATCACAGTCCCAAATTTGCTGACAGAGGAGGCTGAGATAGAATAACAACAAATGGGAAAAGAAGTTGGATTAGATAAAATACACAGAGGAGATGAATACAGAAAACAACATAACTGTGAGTGAATTGTGTGATCAAGTCAGAGTATCTGAAGAAGGGAAGGATACCAAAAGTATGGGGAAAATCACAGATTTTATTAATGCCAAAAATTATAGTAATATTAAAGGCAAAATTTACCAATCTGTATGTCTACCTTCCCATCTGTGTAAAATTTTATGAGGATTGTCTCCACATTGCATTTATAATATCCTTTATGAGGCTGTTCATACAGAAAAAGAAGGTTTTCACAAGTTATATTCCTGGATATAGATGACATTCAGTCTCTAGAACATCACAAAGTTTCCTAAATCTGTAGTCAATCTGAGTTTGATTATACTATTTACACAAGAAAAATCAAATAGTTGAAGAATGTCTATTTCTAGATTGTGACATGCAGTTAGACAGGCTTTAGAGCAGAGATAATGATGAGAGACTGTAATGTAATATCAAGCAAAGGCAACTTCCCAGGTTCAAAATACCAGCATAGGTGCTCTCTATTTTATTCAGTAACAAACCCAGAACAGAGAAGATCAAAACATGACATCATTCAAAATACAGCATTTACTAAGTGTGATTAAATAATCTCCAAGGACTACCCCACCCCAGGACCTTCCAATCATTCAATCAATTACAAAGTCTCCATTCTAAATACTTCTCCACCCCTAGGCTATACCTTAATTAAGTCCACCACAAAGCCCCTCTTCTCAAATGGAGATTAGTTTCCAAACATAAGTAAAATACCTTCACTTGTCAATCACAGAGCACAATAAGGTCAAAAGTTCCCCACCCCTGGATCACAATTGAATCTACCCCAGAGTTACATCAAGTTTAAACACAGCACTTAATACCCAAATGGAGGTCTTTTCTTCATCTTGACACGAGGCAAGTTCTCAGCAATCTTAGTTCCTGGAGAGACAAGGCTTAGCAAGGCCATAAGATACATTGCCAGTCCCTTCATGAATTTATCCTCTGTCTGTAGAACAGTCCTAGAACCCCTGAACACATTAGCAAAGCCCTCTCCCAGGATTTCTGTAAACATACAACAAGAAAATCCTTCTTCAGGGCTCCTGTACCAACAGAAAGGCTCCCAGACCCCTGCAACAACAGCACTGTCCTTCACCAGTGGACAGTGTTCATTCTGTCTGCCGGACAGTCTCCAGACCCCTGCAACAACGGTACTGTCCCTCACCAGTGGACAGTATTCACTCTCTGTCTGCAGGACAGTCTCAGGCCTTCTTAGCCAAATGCCAGGTTCCAGGACTTCTTCAACAGGACAGTCTTTCACCAGTGGACAAATCTGGCAAAATAACATCAAAACAGACAGACAAAGTACCAGCAAAACAGCCATGTCTCCTCAGTCCTTGGCAGCTCAGGGGGCAGGTCTCAAAAGTCCAGGGCAATTCAAAGCGGCCACCAGCAATCCTCTTAGTCTCTCGCTCTCTCCACGAGGTGCTGCTTCCAAAAAAAAAATCTTCCACCTCTCTCTTGTGTCTCTCCAAATCTACATCACCAGCTCCTCCCACTTCAGGACTCTCTTTTCACATCAACAAGCCCATCCCACAGGTGGGATTAACAAACTCTGGGTTTTAATACAATCAATTTGAAAACCAAGCCAATACAGGGGAATCTTTAATTGCCATTACTATCACAGAGACAGAGAGAGAGAGAGACAGAGAGAGAAAGAGACAGACAGACAGACAGACAGAGACAGACAGAGAGAGAGACAGAGAGAGAGAGAGAGACAGAGAGAGAGAGACAGACAGAGAGAGAGAGAGAGACAGAGAGAGGAGAGAGAGAGAGAGATTGAGAGAGAGAGAAAGGCAGGTAAAGAATCTTAAACAGACAATGCAAATAGACAAGTTAATCCCAGAATCAAACAAGGGGCTGGGGGTGGATTGGGTTGTATCACCCCCTGGAAATTAAACCTTTCCTTTCAACTCATCAAACTTCTCCCAGAAACAAAAGTTCATATTTTTAATAACAATATTTTACTAGTATTGACATGTGGAAGAGAGTCATGGTAGACTACAGCTTTTGAAAAAATGAGTGAGTATCACTCTCAAGACAACGGAAAGGTGAATTGTGGATGTGAACAGGCTTAACATATGACAAACATGAAACTATAAATAATGAGTAAAGGAATGTATTTTTAAAATGGGATGGTCACATGGCAAGATGAAGGGATAACTGATGGGCAGTCCACTTACCCCACCTTTTCTCCTTGTGGCATCAGAAGAAATCACATACACACACACACACACACACACACAGAGTGTACTCTTTGAGGTAAAATTTATGGTAAAAAAAATCACCCAGGATGGGAAGACTTGGTCAGGTAGAGCTCTATACTGTTGGAAGAAATATCCACATTATTGAGATCAAAGATCCATTTGAGTGACTCAATGTCAATACCAGAGTACAAAGTCCATGTCTTTTACATCCATATATTATAGCTTTAGTGAGTTGATTACTTCTACTCTAAGCTCTAAGGCCCTCCTGGTATGATCCTCTTCTCTCTCCAAAAGGCTGAGGGAATAAGTCATTTTGACTATTATAAATACCCAAATTAATTCAGAAGGACATATGAAAAAAGATACTATCTGCATCCAGAGAAGGAACTGATAAATGGAAGTATGTATAGAATAATTTTACACACACACACACACACACACACACAGATATGTGTGTATTTACATATATATATGTATGTATGTATATACATATTTGAGTCTAATGGTAGCTATCTCAGTGGGTAGGGGTGAGAGTAAGAAAAAATGTAAATGATAGCTATTTAAATTATAACTATTAAATGATAACTATGATAGCTATTATATTTAAAATGAATAGTAAGTTATACATAATAGATTTGCAGTTTCATTGCAATCTTTTTTTATTATGCTATATTATGGAAATGCTTGTTTAATTCCTTAATTTTTAAAAAAAATTAAAAATTTTTAGATCTATGAACTTAAGTTTGTTAGTGAGTTTATTCCTTGGCCCTTCCCAGGAGCTGTGCTTCCTCTAGAAGCTTCAATTCTCTGAGATCCTGCTACCCACAAAACCTGGTTCCACATTGCAGGAGAATAAAGTTCAGGAACTTTCAACAATTATTTTTAAAAGTGGAATTTAGGGAATTTCACTACTTAAACCATATTGTTTCCCTCTAGAAGGGGTCACTTGGCTGAGAGCATCTCTGCCACTTGGCCACTGCCTTTCTGGGGCTGAATTTACAAATTCTGAATTTAGGATTGTACTCTCAGACAACTCTAATGTTCCTCTCCTCCCCCACCCCACCCCAAATACTAAGGGATCAGATCTTTTCTGAGTTCTCTTGTTATGGGGTCTGTCCTCTAAAAGAAGGGAAAAGATTAAAGGGACAAAAAAAGTGTGAAGATTACCTTTACAGAACAAAGGAGTACTATCACCCACAAGAGTCCATCCAATAATAGTGTAAGCCAACTAATTCATCACTACTCAATCCATACTGAGTCCAGCATGGATCAAATGAGCATATCTAACCCCTCTCTAGAAAAATGCAAGCAAATCCCAAAGGTTTACTTCCTTGGAAGCTCATCAAATTGATCTGGGAAATTACCATAAAATGCTCTACATTATCATTAAACTTTATTATATTTCAACATATTTCATTCTGCCTGATGTCCTAGCCTGCCAAGATCTTTTTGAATCCTGACTCTGATATCCAGTATTTTAGTTATCCATTTGAGTTTTGAATTCTCTGAAAATTTGATGTGCATACAACTATGGCCTTCTTCTCAGCTGCCTTCTACCCTTCTCTCTGGCATTCTGGATTCCATCCTGGTTACCTGCACTCCTACCATATGTAGGCATCAGCACTAGCACAGTATCTGACACACAGAAAGTGCTAAATAAATTATTTTCATTCATTTACCCATGCCTTTTCCCCAATCAATGCCAAAAATGTGAAAGAGAAGAAGATAGTTTTCTTCCTCCAATATCCCCCCAAACCAAGAAAAAAGGAAGGAAGGGAAGGGAAGGGAAAGGAAGGGAAGGAAAGCAATGTCACATAATCACAGCTAAGCAAAATAAATTTATTCATTGGTCCAGAAATATATTTCATATTTTGCATTTTAGTTCATCATTTTTATGTCATGAAAATGCCTGATTTATTATTTAGTTGATCATAGTTCTCAAATATTTCAAAATTGCTTACTTCATAATTTGATATAATATAAATTGTGCTTCTGATTCTGCTTTACTTCACTTTGAATGAGTTCACATAGGTCTTTCCATACCTTTTTGAAATGTCTCCCCCTGCCCCTAATTTCTTACAGCACAACAGTATTACATTATATTAATATACCATAATAGTTCAATCATTTCCTAATTGATGGGTACCCCTTAGTGTCCAGTTTTTATCACCACCATCAAAAAGCAACCCTTTTATGAAGCATTTGTATATAAAATACCTTTTTTCTCTCTTTGATCTTTATAGTGTATAGGCCTAGCATTGTTATAGCTTGTAACTTTTTGTGCAAAATTCCAAATTGCTTTCTAGAATAGTAAGACTAATTAACACTTCCACCAGCAATGAAGTTTGCCTACAGTCCTTCCAGCATCAGGCATTTTGTTTTTTTTAATAACCTTGTTAATCTGATGGTAGTAATGTGCAACCGCACAATTGCTTTTATTTGAATTTTTCTAATTTTTAAGTGATTTAGAACAGTTTTTTTCTTAATTTCTAGATAGTTTGTCTTTCTTCTCTTAAGAACTGTCTTTTTCTATCCTTAAAACATTTATCAATTATGAAATGGATCTTATTCATATGAATTTATGTCAATTTCTTATATATAAGACAGATTTATTCTAAGATGTTTTCCCAGTTTACTCTTTCTCTTCTTTGTTTTATTTTTTAATTAATTTCTTTGTTTGCTTTTAGTTTACAAGATTCAATTCCACAATTCCTTGACTTTCACATTCTGTACCCTCCCCTCCCCTCCCCTCCCCACATGGTGGCATACAGTCAAGTATAGGATCTGTAAATACTTTCATATTAGACATTAGTCAGATTACAAAGATGGATTGTATCAGATGGAATGAAAAATGGTAAAGAGGAAACAAAACCAAACAAGAAAAGGAAAATGATCAGGTAGTTTTGCTTCAATCTGGATACAAATACAGTTCTTTCTCTGGATGTAGACATCTCTCTCCATCATGAGTCTTTTGGGATTGACTTATATCACTGCATTGCTGAGAAGAGTCCAGTCTATCAAAGTTGGTCATCACACATACATTGTGTCTGTAACTGTGTACAAATTTCTCCTGGTTTTACTCTTCTCACTCAGGATCAGTTCGCATAAGCCTCTCCAGGTAAATATGAAGTCCATCTGTTCCTCATTTCTTATAGTGCAATGGTATTCCATAACATGCATATACCACAACTTGTTCAGTCATTCCCCAATTGATGGTCACCCCCTTAAATTTCCAATTCTTTGCTACCGCAAAAAGACCTGCTATAAATATTTTTGTACATGTGGGTCTATCTCCCACTTCTATGATCTCTTTGGGATATAACCCAGAAGTGGTATTGCTGGGTTAAAGGGTATGAAATTATTTATAGCCCTTTAGGCATAATTCCAGATTGCTCTCCAGAAAGGTTGGATCAGTTCACAACTCCACCAGCAATGCATTAGTGTTTCAATTTTTCCACATCCTCTCCAGCATTTGTCATTTTCCTGTTTTGTCATCTTAGCCAATCTGACTGGTGAGATGTGGTACCTCAGAGTTGTTTTGATTAGCATTTCTCTAATCAATAGTGATTTAGAGCATTCCTTCATGTGCTTATAAATATCTTTAATTTCTTTCTCTGAAAATTTCCTGTCCATATCCTTTGACCATTTATCAATTGAGGAATGACTTGTATTCTTATAAATTTGACTCAATTCTCTGTATATTTTAGAAATGAGTCCTTTATCAGAGACATAGGTTGTAAAAGTTCTTTCCCAATTTCACACCTCCCTCTTAATCTTGGTTACATTGGCTTTGTTTGTACAGAAGCTTTTCAATATAATGTAATTAAAATTATCCATTTTGCATTTTATAATGCTCTCTAATTCTTGTTTAGTCATAAAGTCTTTCCCTTTCCACAAATCTGACAGGTAAACTATTCCTTGTTTTCTGAGAGTGCTTACAGTATCAACCTTTATACCTAGATCATGCACCCATTTAGACTTGATTTTGGTATATGGTGTTAGATAATGGTCTATGCCCAGTTTCTGCCAACTATATTCCAGTTTTCCCAGCAGTTTTTGTCAAATAGTGAGTTCTTATCCCCAAAACAGGGGTTTGGGGGTTTATCAAACAATAGATTACTATAGTCATTGACTGTAGAATCTCATGTGCCTAATCTATTCCATTAATCCACTACTCTATTCCTCACCCAGTACCAAGTAGTTTTGATGACTGCTGCTTTATAACACAGATTGAAATCTGGTATAGCTAGGCTACCTTCCCTAGCATTTCTTTTCATTAATTCCCTTGATATTTTAGACCATTTATTCTTCCAAATGAATTTTGTTACTATTTTTTCTAGCTCTATAAAGTAGTTTTTTTGGTAAATTGATGGATATGGCACTAAATATATAATTTAATTTAGGTAAAATTGTCATTTTTATCATATTAGCTTGACCCAGCCATGAGAAATTGATGTTTTTCCAATTAGTTACATCTGACTTTAGTTGTGTGAAAAGTGTTTTGTAGTTGTGATCACATAGGTCCTGGGTTTGTTTTGGTAGGTAGATTTCCAAATATTTTATAATGCCTACATTAACTTTAAATGGGATTTCTCTTTCTATCTCTTGCTGTTGAATTTCATTAGAAATATGTAGGAACTTTTATTTATAGAAGATTTATGTGGGTTTATTTTATATCCTGCAACGTTGCCAAATTTATTTATTGTCTCAAGTAGTTTTTTTTTTACTGGATTCTCTAAGTATATCATCATATCATCTGTAAAGAGATAGCTTGGTCTCTTCTTTGCCTAATTTGTTTCTTTTGATTTCTTTTTTCTTCTCTAATTGCTACTGCTAACATTTCTAGTACCAGATTGAATAAGAGGGGTGATAGTGGACACCCTTGTTTCACCCCTGATCTTATTGGCAAGGCTTGTAGCTTATCCCCATTACACATAATATTTGCTGATGGTTTTAAATAGATACTACCTATTATTTTAAGAAAGGCTCCATTTATCCCTATACTTTCTAGTGTTTTAATAGGAATTGATGTTGTATTTTGTCAAAAGCCTTTTCTGCATCTATTGAGATGATCATGTGGTTTCTGCTACTTTTATTGTTGATATGATCAATTATACTGATGTTTTTCCTAATATTAAACCATCCTTGCATTCCTGGAATAAATCCTACCTGATCAAAGTGTATTATTCTTTAGATAAGTTGCTGTAGTCTTTTTGCTAATATTTTATTTAAAGTTTTTGCATCTATATTCATGAGGGGGATTGGTCTATAATTTTCTTTCTCTGTTTTATCTCTTCCTGATTTAGGTATCAGTATCATATTCGTTCCATAAAAAGAATTTGGTAGGACTCCTTCTTCACTAATTTTCCCAAATAATTTGTAGAGTATTGGAATCAGTTGTTCTTCAAAACTTTGGTAGAATTCACTAGTAAATCCATGTGGCCATAGAGACTTTTTCCTAGGGAGTTGGTTGATGGCTTGTTCAATTTCTTTTTCTGAGATAGGGTTAAGTAATTTACTTCCTTTTCAGTTAATCTGGGCAACTTGTATTTTTATAAATATTCATCCTTTTCCCTAAGTTTGTCAAATTTATATGCATACAATTGGGAAAAATAATTCCTAATTATTGCTTTGATTTCCTCTTCATTGGAGGTAGAGTCACCCTTTTCATTTTTGATACTCATAATTTGGTTTTCTTCTTTCTCTTTTTTTTATCATATTGACTAAGGGTCTATCAATTTTATTGTTTTTTTTTCATAAAACCAGCTCTTAGTTTTATTTATTAATTCAATAGTTTTCTTAATTTCAAGTTTATTAATCTCTCCTTTGGTTTTCATTTTCTCTAATTTAGTATTTATTTGGGGATTTTGAATATGTTCTTCTTCTAGGTTTTTCAATTGCATGCCCAATTCATTGACCTCCCTTTTCTCTAATTTAATCAGGTATGCACTCAGGGATATAAAACTTCCCCTAAGAACTGCCTTTAATGCAGCCCACAAATTTTGGTATGTTGTCTCATTATTATCATTCTCTTGAATGAAATTACTGATTGTTTCTATAATTTCTTGTTTGACCCCCTCATTCTTTAGGATTAAATTGTTTCATTTCCAATTAGTTTTTAGTCTGTCTTTCCATGGCCTTTATAGCATATAATTTTTATTGCATCATGATCTGAGAAGGATGTATTTAATATTTCTGCCTTACTGCACAGAATTATGAGGTTTTTATGCCCTAGAACATGGTCGATTTTTGAGTATGTGCCATGAACCTCTGAGAGGAAAGTATATTCCTTTTTATCCCCATTCAGTTTTCTCCAGAGATCTATCATATGTAGCCTCTCTAAAATTCTATTCGCCTCCTTAACTTCTTTCTTGTTTATTTTGAGGTTAGATTTATCAAGTTCAGAGAAAGGGAGATTAAGGTCCCCCACTGGTATAGTTTTGCTATTTATTTCTACCTCTAATTCCCTTAACTTCTCCTGTAGGAACTTGGACATTATACCACTTGGGTGCATATATGTTAAGTAATAATATTGCTTCATTCTTGATGGTGCCTTTTAGCAGGATATAGTTTCCTTCCTTATCTCTTTTAATTAGATCTATTTTTGCTTTTGCTTTATCTGAAATAAGGATTGCTACCCCTGCTTTTTTTTACTTTAGCTGAGGCATAATATATTCTACTCCAGCCTTTTAACTTTACCCTGTGGGTATCCCTTTGTTTCCAATGTGTTTCTTGTAGACAGCATATTGTATGATTATGGTTTTTAATCCATTCTGCTATCTGCCTCTGTTTTATGGGAGAGTTCATCCCATTCATATTCACAGTAATGATGACTATCTGTCCCTTCCCCTCCATCCTATTCCCTCCCCTGCTTGTGGTTTTGTTTCTTCCTTCTCCCTTCCCCTCCTTGAGGGTTTTCCTTTTGACCACCACCTCCCTCAGTGTTCCCTCATAGTAAGCTCCCTTCTTTACCTACCCTCTCCCTTCACTACTATTTCCCTCCCCTTTAATTCCCCCTTTTTATCCCTCCTCTACCCTCCTACTGCCTATAGGACACAATAGATTTTTATACTTATGAGAGTATGTTATTTCCCCTTTGACCCCAAACCAATGAGAGTAAATTTCAAACAGTGCTCCTCTCCCTCCATCCTTTCCCTCTATTCAATGAGTTTTCATGTCTTTTCACATTAGAATCTTAAACTTAACTGATTATGTCAATCCCTATTTGAACCAGAACCAGTAAGAATAATGTTCAAATGATGTTCCTCTCCCTCTTTACTTCCCCTCTACTGTAGTGTGTTTTTATGCCTCTTCGTATGGCATAATTTACATTTTTCTGTCTTATCCTTTCCTTTTATCCCATTGCAGTCCTTTTGACCCCCTTTATAATTTTTTTTTTTATCATCAGGTTAGTTCATTTATACCCACATCCTCTCTCCATGTATAACCGTTTTAAGGGTCATGATTATCATATAATTTTGATATTGACAGTTATCTACTTCTCTTATAGGGATGTGAATATTTTGCTCTTATTGCATCCCAAGTTATGTGCATGTGTGTGTGGGGGTGCATGTGTGCATGTGTGTATATGTGAGTGTGTGTGTTCCTTGTTTACCTTTTTATGTCTTTTTTGAGTCTTGTAATTGGAGATCAAATTTTCCATTGAGCTCTGGCTTTTTCATCAGGAAAGTCTGGAAGTCCCTTATTTCATTAAATGACCATCTCCTTGCCTGAAATATTATGCTCAGTTTTGCTGGGTAGTTAATCCTGGATTGCAGTCCTAGCTCTTTTGCCCTACAAAATATCAAATTCCAATCCCTCTGATCTTTTAATGTAGAAGCTGCTAAGTCCTGTGTGATCCTTACTGTAGTTCCACAGTATTTGAAGTGTTTCTTTTTGGCTGCTTGCAGTATTTTCTCCTTAATCTTGTAATTCTGGAATTTGGCTGCTATATTTCTTGGAGTTTTCAATTTGGGATCTCTTTTAGGGGGATTCCAGTGACTTCTTTTGATAATTATTTTATCTTCTGATTCCAGGACTTCAGGACAGTTTTCTTTGACAATCTCTTGGAGGATGCTGTCCAGGCTGCTTTTTTCATCATGGCTTTATGGTAGACCAATAATTCTTAAGTTATCTCTTCTGGATCTGTTCTCTAGGTCAGTTGCTTTTCCAGAGAGATATTTTACACTTTCTCCCAATTTTTCAATCTTCATATTTTGTTTGATTGACTCTTGGAGCATCATAGAGACCTGAGCTTCAGTTTGACTGATTCTATGTTTTAGTGAATTATTCTCTTTGGTTAGTTTTTGAAGGTGCTTTTTTATGGAGGTATTTTCTCTAATTACTTCACTAATTTTACTTTTTAAGGATTTATTTTCTTCAGTGAAACTTTTTCCCAATTTGGTCACTTTAGATTTAAATTTGTCTTCTGCCTCCCTAATAAGGCATCTTTCTTGAGCTCCTCCAAGAGTGCTTTTGAGGCTTGAGACAAGTTCATATTTCCTTCTGTGGTCTCAGGTGTAAGTATAGAGTCCATGTTGTCCTCTGTATTTGGTTGTTCTTGCATCGCTATAATAAGCTCTAATGGATTTATTTGTCTTCCCCTTCTACTTCTCAGCTTCCTTCCTTCCCATTGTAGCTTCCCATTTCCTAATTTCTCAGGCTGGGAGCTAGGTGCCTAGTTTTTGGCTTTGTGTGCTGTAGCCTCTGGGTGTGTAGATTGAGGCCAAGGCATGGGCTCTCAGTGTTTCTGTTAAGTTATGCTGATGCTCACAGAGTAATCTTTGGAGGAGGGGTGGTCTGGCCACTCCAGATTTCTGCCTCTATGGCCCTGGGCTACTGCTCCAGCAGGCTTTTGCTGGTCAGCTGAGCTAGGGCTTGTTGGGACCCCTCCCCCTCTTCTCTTCAGACTCCTTGCTGCCTCAGTTACACACCTTCTCAATGACTCCCAAGACCAAGGCTATTTCCACTGTCTCAGAATTTCACTCTGGTAGAATTTATCTCTGGGTTTTCTAGGTCATGGAGGGGGGATAGGAGCAGCCAGAGTTCATTTTGTTATCCTAGGCTCTGGAAAGTCAGGCAAGCAGTTTCTAAACTTCCAGGATGGGGGCTGATAGCCCCAGAAGAAGCTGCTGTCTCTGCTGAGGGCCCCAAGCCCTCTCTTACCCAGCTCCAATGGATCCTCTCTTCCCGTGGTGAGATGTTGGTGAGAAGGCTGTGAATCACCCTTGGAGTGGGTGAGTCTGCTGGCTGGGGCTCCCTCTCTCTCTGATGTAGTCTGCTCTCTAGTCCGAGCTGCTGCAGCCCCCACGTGCCCTGCGCTCCCCCTGCCCGGACCCTCATGGGCACTTTACTGGGCTGGATTCTGCAGGCTCTGTCTCCCAGTGGATTCTGACACTCCAAAATCCTTTCAGACTCCTGACCTGATTCCCAGAGGAGCTTAGAAAAGTTACTACTTCTATTCCACCATCTTGGCTCCATCCCAACTCTTTCTCTTCTAATCTTAACTATAATGGATTTCTTTGTCCAAAACATGCTTTATGCAGTTAAAATCATTTATTTATACTTCTGTGATCCTTTTTATCTCTTGTTTGGTCATGGACACTTTCTCTATTCATAAATTTGAAGATAATTTCTTCCACATTCCCCTAAATTATCAATAATGTGACTTTTTATAACTAAGTCACATATCAATTTGGAAATTTATCTTGGTATATGGGATGAGGTATTGGTCTAAATCTAATGTCTACAAAACTTCTGTGCAATTTTTCCAGCAGTTTTTATCAAATAATCCTCACTCCAATTGCTGGGTTCTTTGTATTTATCTAATGCCTGGCTACTAGATTAATTTGCTTCTGTATGTTGTCTACCTTACTCTGCCTCTACTCAGTTTATTTTTTACCCAGTCACAAAATTGTTTTGAAAACTACTGCTTTGCAGTCAAGTTTGAAATCTGTTCCTTTTAGTCCCCCTATTTTCCCATTTGTTTGTCATTATTTTCTTTGAAATTCTTTGGGGTCTTTGAATGAATTTGATTATTTTTTCTAGATCTTTTGGGTTGTCCTTTGGTAACATGATTGATATGATGCTGAAAGGTAAATCAATTTAGGTGGCATTGTCATTTTTTCACATTAGCTTGACCTACCTATGAGCAATTAATATTTCCCCAATTATTTACCCATCTTTATTCCTATAAAGTGTTTTGTAGTTGTAGTTATATGGTTCTTATGTATAGATTGGTGAGTAGGTTCCTAGAAAATTGTAAAAAACAAAAACCTAGAAGGTACAATAATAATGTGATGAAATTGGCCTTTTAACAAGCACACCAGAATTTAACCATTTAAGTGACTGATATACCTCAGAATGGTTGCCATGAAAGACAATACACATTCACTTAATGCTGAGGAATGACAGCAGCATGCAGAATCTTAACATTTTAACACAATCTTCATGAATGTTTTAATTAACATGAAATGCTAAAATCAGAAAGTGGAAATGTAGTGACTCTAAAGTATGATTTGATCAGCACATTACCACATAGGGATTTCATAATCTCAGTCACTTAGAACTGTTGAATCTCATTATGTCACTTACGTTTTTTAAGTCCCACTAGTTCGTTTCAGTTTTTCATAAAAAAAAATGTTTACCAAATTTTGTTTCCATGTTTCCAAAGGATATGTCATTAAACAAACAAAACAAAACAAAAAAAAAACACTTGACTATACAAAGAATGTAATCAAACCATCTTAAAAGTATTCCTTTTAGTAGGAACTCTTCATTTATAACTTAGTAAGGTCAGAATTATTGTAAACCACAATTACTTAAAAGGGTTTTTTTTTGTTTTGTGGCTGATTTAACTCTTTTGAATGATGTTTATGATTCCATCCTGTTCAGAGTATCCTAAAAATTTCTAAAAGGAAATTATATTGGAGAGTGGTACAGCAGGAACATATATTTCTATTCTGATCATTGTCTAATCTATTTAGCCAGCCCTATCCTTTCTTCTGACTCCCGTCTCACATTCCGCTTGCCTCTTGGACATCGTAAACTCAACTCCCCAAACTGTGCTAATTATTTTTCTTCCCAAACTCTTCCCTCTTCCTAAGTTTGCAATGACTGTTAAGAGTACCACAACCCTCCCAAGCACCGAGGCTGGCAACATAGGTGTCAGATTTGAGTCTTCACTCTCTCATCTCCCTCCCCCACATCCAATTGGTTACTGATTCCTGTTGATTTTACCATTGTAACATCTCTCATATGCCCCCTTCTCTCCTATGACATTGCCACCATGCAGGTGCAGGCCCTCTTCACCTCACATCTGGAATATTGCAACAGTCTGCTAATTGGGTACTCTTCCGCAAGAGTCTCCCTGCTCCAGTCCATCCTCCATTCAGGTGTCAAATTGATGTTTCTAAAGCACAGGTCTGAACCATGTCACTCTCCTATTCAATAAGATCAAGGGGCTCTCAATTACCTCCTGGATCAACTATAAAATCCTAACTTTTACCTGGCTACTATTTTTCTAGTCTTCTTAAATTTTACTCTCCTCCACATATTCTACAATCCAAAGAAACTATTCATATTATTCTTTCTCAAAAAAGACTATCCATCTCCTGACTCTGTACATTTTTACTGGCTACCACCCATACCTGGAATGCTCTCCCATCTCCTCTCCATATTCTAGGTTGCCTGGATTCTTTCAAATCTCTACTGAAATACTATCTTCTACAAAAAGCTTTTCCTGATTGCCCTTTATAATAGTTCCTTCTGAGACTTGTATGTTTGTATGTATACATATGTATGTGTATGTGTATACATGCATACATGTAGCACAACTAAGCTAAGAAAATTAGCCTTATCTCTTTATGGCTACAACTTTTATATTTTACCCCTTCTCACTCACCCCCACTCTACCACCTGACAAATATTGATTGGAAAATGGAGTATTATAACTTAACCTAAACTTGAACTCACTAATCAATGGCCTAACAGTCAGCATTTGACAATGTGATCTAGTGGGAAGAACATTGCAGAAAGTACACTAACATGGAATCAGGAGAGCTTTGCCCTAGCTGGGGTTCTATTAATTCTTATACACACATACACATACACATACACATGAATATATATACATCTACATATATATATATACATATGAATGTATTTGTGTATATACAAATACATGTTTTTCATTCCTATGTGTATATACATATGTGTGCATATACATGTGTGTATGTGTGTGAGTATATATATGATGAGTTTTGGGCATGTCCAGATATCCTAAGATGGATGCACTTGTGTAAAAGATTCCAAGAACCTGTTTCTAAGAGGACTGGTTCATGTGTAGCTACTCTCTGTTGGCCAGCCACATGGCTGGGAGCTGCCTCTTTCCATTGACTGCATAGCTAAAACTATTTTTGTTTTTAAATCTACCTGAGGACAGTCTCCCTCTTTCCCATGGTGTCCAGGGATGAATGCCTCATTTGTTCACATCAGGCACACTGTGTAGTACATTAGGAAAAAGGACCTGAGAACCACCACCATCACCCCCCTTACACACTGTTTTCCTAAGAAATAGGCTTAGGATTTGGGTATCTTTCATTTGCCCTTTTCAGTTTTAGGTATGAGAAATATATTCTCCTGACTGTATGTAGAGTTTGAGCCATGGGGACATTGGAACTGGGATTCCAAGGAAGATCTTGCAACCAGTCCAGAAAGGACTCCCTAAGAAGTCAGGGTGATGGGATGCAAAGGTATGGGAAGAATCTTGTGGCTTTGAACTTGGAAATTAATTGGAAAGTTATGTAGGAACTCAGCTACACCATGAATCTAAAATCCCCCTCTCCTCTCCAGAGACTGAATTGGTATAGAGGGAATTGCATTCAAGTATTGGGGAGGGGGAGGAATTACTCTTTCTATATATTTTGAGTAAATATTCCTATATAAAAGCTAATCTGACTGTTAAGTGGTTAAATGGAAGTGGTGCCCTTTAAATATTAAAACTGGAGGGTCACAATCTGGGGGTCTCTAGTCAGTGATGGAGGAACTCCTTCAAACCACCTGGCACTTGGGGGGAGCAGAAGCCAGAGAAGCACTATTAGATATGCATGTATATACACATATATGTTTATAAATGTATATGTACATGCATATACATAAATGTATACTGCTTACATATAATATACCATCTATAATATGCTTGCATGTATATATACATATATATGAGTTGGTGCTTGAAAGTCTATGATATTATCATAGAAAGGGTTCTGTAATGAGTTATTAGCTAATTGTGAAAATCCAACATGCCACTTCATGAGGTGTTCATGAGTCCCTTGAGTGAATCAGAAAGGTCATTGGGCAAATAATGTATGGTATACTCCAGGGTAACCCTAAAGACATACAGTTCAATCAGTTAAAGTCAGTTGAGAAAGAATTTACTAGTTGGGGATAAACCCAATTTTTCACCTCTTCAGAGAGGGGACAGGTTTTGCTCTCCCCTCATGCCTATCCACTATGGTATCTAACAATGGAGTTATTTATCCAGAATGAGATACCTCATCCAGCAGTTAGAGAGGCAGGCTGAAAGAATCTGAGCTATAGTTAAAAAAACAGACATGCAAACTTCAGACACAGACACAGAAAGAATTCACTCAAAACCAGAAGCACCTTCAAAGAGAGGGGTTTCTGTTAATAAGTCAAGTTAACGAGTATTTATCAAATACCTACTATGTCCCAAGCACCATACTAAATGCTAAGTAGAGAAGAGACATGTTGTGGACCCATAAGAAAACTCGACTTGGCAACAGAAAGTTGAGCTTTGTGAGGACTCTACTAGGTGGGAAAAGATTTGGAGACTCTTTAACACTGTAGAAATAGCCTTGGCCATAGATGTTCCTAATGTGTGTCTCACTATTGTTATGCTCTAAGTTCATTCTCATTTTTTCCCACAGAAGCAGTATGGATTTGTGGAAGAATGTACCTTAGGTTTATAGAAAGGGAGTTTTATAGCTACTGTTCTTCCTATACTATCTTAATAAATGTTTTTTGTTAAGAGGTAGTCGTTTGTACTACCTGTTTGTTAATGTGAAACACACTGGTGGGAGCTAATGAGCTATAGTCAGTAAGTATAGACCTAGTCAGTAAGAAGATACATACCAAGTTCGTGTAGGAGGCTTTTTCCAGTCCCCTTTCCCCACACCACTCCCTGCTCCCCTTCCCACCTTGAACCCTTTGTGTACCCTGGAACAGAGGTGTCAAACACATGTGACCCACAATGTTCTTCAGTAGGCCCAAACCTCATTAAAATATAATTAGGACATGTTTAACAAAATGAATAAAAATATAGTAAAACATAAATAACATCATATTTTAAAGATAAGACATATGTGACACACAGGCAACCTTATGCATGGATCAGTGGTTTCCATTTCTATTTGAGTTTGACATTATTGCCTTAAAACATAAGACAGTAGTCACCTGCTAAGGAACTAAACTGCAAATGTGAGTGTAAGCTGAATAACTAACCTAGAACAGAGGCTATATAGGTGTCTTGGGGGACATATAGAAAATAAATACAAGGAAATCTTAGGGGGAGAGATCCTTATAGTTGGGGAGGGGGACAGGGAATGGTGTGGGGAAAGGGGATTGGAAAAAGTCTCCTACATGAACCTGATGTGAATCTTCTTAATGACTAGGTCCGATATCCATAAGCCTCTTGAATTAAAAAATCAGGATTTATACTGCCCTTTGTTTTGATAACTTCCCCAGAGGGACAAGAGGTTGCATCTTGGCAGTCAGTGTTCCATGGGACAAATAGAGCTACTGAGCTATGGAGTCTCCACAGAATCTCAGAGATTCTGATGATTTTCTCCAAACTTTTTAAATGCAACTTTTATTATCATATTAATGTCCATTTGGCATAGAAACATAAAGGCAATTTCATTACTTTCTCTGATTAGAGAGGAACCTACAATTATACATCTATCAACAACCTTCTTATTACATGAAATGCATACAATTCTTTCCATTTTGTCAGAAAGAAAACAGGAATAAAATGACACAGCATTTTATATTAGAGGAGACTAAAAAAGAGAGGCTATTGAGGAGGGGCAAGGGGGAAAACAATAAGGAAAAACCCAGCAAGAACTGCTATATTTGTAGCAGAAATGAGGTGGCATCAGCTCCAGGCCTTAGCTAGTGACATGTACTTCATTATGAGCCAAATTAAAAGGAGTTTGTAGAGCATAGCATATCTGTAAGCCTGACTTTGGCAGAAATGACAGTTTGCCTGAGAAAAAGCTTTTAGCATATTCCCAATGACAGCTAAATTTGAAATGTGAAGCTTCTGTCTGCTTTGCTGACTGAATTTTAATGGAAATATGATGTGTGATCACATTATTCTTGGAAGTGGGATGGGAGTGAGACCAGGACATGAAGGAGACTTGGGGATATTCTCTGACCTTACTTAGATAATTTCCCCTATTTCCTGGGACTTTATCCAACAAAAGCAATACTTTTTTTTTAATCTCAGTTTGGAAATCATACTAATAAAAAATAATTGTGGTCCTATCCAACAGGAACAATGAGTTGACAGTTTGAAATGGCCAGGTCTCATTCAGAGGGTAATGGCTCTTGATTTGACCTGGTTAGATCTAGATCGTGGTCTTAGGTGGTGGTCCTGGGGTGTGTGGCCAGTGTGCCATAGCATGGGGTATCTGTAGAGAGGGTGTCCTCCTCGTAGCTCTGACAACATCTGCAAAAACACCAGCGATTTGGGACACAGGTCTCTCCACTCTGGAAGCAGAGCTCTACCATGGCAAAGAGTTCAAAAGTCAAGTAAATGGCTAACAAGATGAGCAAGCAGAGGAAATGCAATCAGACCATAGAATCCTTTTTTGGAGACAAAAAGGATCAAAACATTGAATCAGAAGAAGTCAATGAAGTCAAAACTCCTGAATCAAAAACTTCTAAGAAAAATATGAATTGGTTACAGGCCAAGAAGGAGCTCAAGAAGGATTTTGAAAATCAAGTAAGAGAAGTGGAGGAAAAAATGGGAAGAGAAATGAGAATGATGCAAGAAAATCATGAAAAGCCAGTCAACAGCCTGTTAAAGGAGACCCAAAAAAATACTGAAGAAAATAACACCTTAAAAAGTAGACTAACTCAAATGGCAAAAGAGGCCCAAAAAGCCAATGAGGAAAAGAATGCCTTAAAAAGCTGAATTTGCCAGATGGAAAAGGAATTTCAAAAACTCACTGAAGAGAATAATTCCTTCAAAATTAGAATGACTTTATGAGAAATCAAGATAATATAAAACAGATCCAAATAAATGAAAAATGGAAGGCATTCTGAAATATCTTATTGGAAAAACCACTGACCTGGAAAATAAATCCAGGAGAGATCATTTAAAAATTATTGGACTACCTGAAAGCCATGATCAAAAAAGAGCCTAGAAATCATCCTTCAAGAAATTCTCAAGGAAAATTGCCCTGCTATTCTAGAACCAGAGGGCAAAATAGAAATTGAAAGAATTCACTGATCACCTCTTGAAAAAGATCCCAAAAAGAAAACTCCTAGGAATATCATACCCAAATTCCAGAGATCCCAGGTCAAGGAGAAAATATTACAAACTGTCAAGAAGAAACAATTTGAGTATTGTGGAAACACAATCAGGATAACACAAGATCTAACAGCTTCTACATTTAGGGATCAAAGGGCTTGGAATATGATATTCCAGAGCTCAAAGGAGCTAGGATTAAAACCAAGAATCACCCATCTAGCAAAACTGAATGTAATGCTTCAGGGTAAAATATGGTTATTCAATGAAATAGTGGACTTTCAAGTATTCTTGATGAAACAACCAGAGGTGAACAGAAAATTTTGACTTTCAAATATAAGAAGCAAGAGAAGCATGAGAAGGTAAACAAGAAAAATAAATCATAAGAAATTTTAAAGTTGAACTATTTACATTCTTACATGGAAAAATGATCATTGTAACTCATGAGACTTTTCTTGTGATAGCTGAAGGGAATATGTATGTATATATGCATGTATACATGTATGTGTACATACATGTATATGTATGTATAGGAGGGTACATGTCATATAAATACATATGTGAGTATGTGTATATGTGTGTACATGTATACACAGACAGAGAGCACAGGATCAGTTGAATAGCAAGGGATGGTATCTAAAAAATAAAATTAAGAGGTGAGAGAGGAATATGAGAGAAGGTGTAATGCCATGCACCAGCAGCTTTCCAGAAGAATGCTACTGTGAACAGCTTTTAAGGTTCTGATTACACAGTATAGTGAACACTCTATTCAGTAACAAATCAAAGCAAAACATTCACAGAAAATCAAGGTACAGCATTCACAATACTACAACTTATCACAGAAAATAACAATATAGTATTCATAACAGCTTATCATTAAAATGGCCATATAGTTTCCACCATAGTGGGCACAAAGTTTTTAACAAAAAACAATCATCTTAAAGTACAATAGTCAAAGTCTTCCACTCACGGGGCACAATAAGTTAACTCAATCAGTCAGCAATCAATTACTAAGTATCATTAATCACTAAGTACAATCATTAAAAAATACACAAACCCTCCACCCCTAGATCACTAGTAAACTACAAGTTCATCACTACTCAGTACCCACAGAGAGGTCTTTACATCTTGACTTGAGGCAGGCAACTCCTACCCGAATCCACCAAACAGTCATCTGGATTCAAAGGCAGACAGCTCCCAGTTCCTTGTCCAGCTCTCCATGTAATTCCTGCTCCACACTGAAGTTCACAGTGTCCAGTCCATCTCAAATCCTTCACAATTTCTGTTCCCAGGAATCCAAGCCTCAACCAAGCCACAAACAAAGTCTTAGCATCCCAGTCATGCTTCCTCAGTCTTCTGCAGCTCATTCAAAAAATCAGAATCACCTTATGGGGTGGGGGTGGAGGTGCTAGAGGGGGTATGCCCCTGGGCTCCTCTTCAGCCTCCTGGGCTCCTCTTCAGAAGAAGTTCTGCCACCACAACTTCTCAGGAAATTCTGACTCAGTTCTTGATTCTCATTTCTCTTCTGTAGCTGCTGTGCCTTCTGTAATGTAATGCCAAGGAAAGGCAACTTCCCAGGTTCAAAATACCAGCATAGGTGCTCTCCATTTTATTCAGTGACAAACCAAGAACAGAGAAGATCAAAACATGACATCATTCCAAATACAGCATTTACTAAATGTGATTAAATAATCTCCAAGGACTACCCCACCCCAGGACCTTCCAATCATTCAATCAATTACAAAGTTCCTGGTCTAAATACTTCTCCACCCCTAGGCTATACCTTCATTTAGTCCACCACAAAGCCCCTCTTCTCAAATGGAGATTAGTTTCCAAACATAAGTAAAGTACCTTCATTTGTCAATCACAGAGCACCAAAAGGTCAAAAGTTCCCCACCCCTGGATCTCAATTGAATCTACCCCAGAGTTACATCAAGTTTAAACACAGCACTTAATACCCAAATGGAGGTCTTTTCTTCATCTTGACATGAGGCAAGTTCTCAGCAATCTTAGTTCCTGGGGAGACAAGGCCCAGCAAGGCCACAAGATACATTGCCAGTCCCTTCATCAATTCATCCTCTGTCTGTAGAACAGTCCTAGAACCCCTGAAAACATTAGCAAAACCCTCTCCCAGGATTTCTGTAAACATACAACCAGAAAATCCTTCTTCAGGGATTCTGAACCAACAGAAAGGTTTCCAGACCCCTGCAACAACAGCACTGTCCTTCACCAGTGGACAGTATTCACTCTGTCTGCAGGACAGTCTCCAGACCCCTGCAACAACAGCACTGTCCTTCACCAGTGGACAGTATTCATTCTGTCTGCAGGACAGTCTCCAGACCCCTGCAACAACAGCACTATCCTTCACCAGTGGATAGTATTCACTCTCTGTCTGCAGGACAGTCTCAGGGCTTCTTAGCCAAAAGCCAGGTTCCAGGACTTCTTCAACAACAGAACTGTCTTTCACCAGTGGACAAATCTGGCAAAACAACATCAAAACAGACAGACAAAGTACCAGCAAAACAGCCATGTCTCCTCAGTCCTTGGCAGCTCAGGGGGCAGGTCTCAAAAGTCCAGGGCGATTCAAAGTAGCCCCAGCAATCCTTCTCAGTCTCTCTCTCTGCCTCCACGTGGGTGCTGCTTCCAAAAAGTTCTTCTGCCTCCCTCTTGTCTCTCCAAATCTACGTCACCAGCTCCTCCCAGTTCAGGACTCTCTTTTCACATCAACAAGTCCATCCCACAGGTGGGATTAACAAGCTCTGGGTTTTAACACAATCAATTTGAAAACCAAGCCAATACAGGGGGAATCTTTAAATGCCATTACTATCACACCTTCCTATGTTGGTCCCAAGAAATTCTCACTGTCCCTTTCTAGGGCTTTTCCTTATATACACACAGCATTAACTTCCTGTTTCATCCAACCCCTTCCTGTTAAGTAAGAGGAGACAGGAGTTCATACCTTCTGTTTCCCCAACCAGGCTTGATCAACTACTAAGTGCTAAGTACCTGCTACCTTTGATTAACTTGAAACAAGGTGCTAAGTACCTGCTTACTTGCCAATACAAAAAGGGGTCTTCAAATTCAAATTATATTACCATTACAGAAGGAGAAAGGGAGAGATAGAATAGGGTAAGTTACCTCATATAAAAGAGGCAAGAAAAAACTGTTATAATGGAGGGGAAGAGCATGAAGGTGAAAGGGTCGACCTTACTCTCATTGAATTTAGCTTAAGGAGGGAAAATATATACACACAAGTGGGTATTTTACCCTACCGGAAAGTAGAGAGGAAGGGGATAAGAGGGAGAAATGATAGAAGGGAGGACAGATTGGGGGATAGGGTAGTTAGAAGCACACACTTTTGGAAAGGGACAGGGTGAAAGTAGAAAATAGAATAAGTGGAAGGCATGATCAGATGGAGGGAAATACAGTATTTCACAATATGACTACTATGGAAACATTTTGTGTAACTACACATGTACAATCTATATTGAATTGCTTGTCTTCCCAGTGGGGTGTGTGAGGAGGGAAGGAGGGAAAGAATCTGGAAATCAAAATTTTAAAAACAAATGTTAAAAAAAATGTTTACATGCAACTGATATACAGTCACTAGGGTATAGAAATCCATCTTGCCCTACTAGAAAGTTAGAGGGGACATGGGGGAGGATATAAAAGAGAGAAGATTGGTAGGACGGGTATTCAGAAGGCTTGTGGAAATGAATTTTGAAAACTAAAAATAAATTTTAAAATGATAATTTTTTTAAGTGATAAAAAAACACTAAAAAAAAGAAAAGAAAAGGCCAGGTCTCTTCAAGTTCTGTCATGAGATTCTCTGGGATTGATACGATCACTTGGGTCTTAGGCTATATTGTGCAAAGGACATCTTTGGCGCTCACTATTGTGACATGTCCTGGGCCAATGGTTGTTACTGTTTAGTCATTTTTCAGTCATGTCCAACTCTTTGTGAACCAGTTTAGGGTTTTCCTGGCAAAGATACTGGAGTAGTTGGTCATTTCCTTCTCCAGGTCATTTTATAGATGAGGAAACTGAGGCAAACTAGGTTAGGTGACTTGCTGAGTGTCACACAGTTAGTAAATATCTGAGGCCATATTTGAACTCACAAAGATGAGTCCCCCTGATGACTCCAAGCCCATCACCCTTTCCACTGTGCCACCTCGCTGCCCCTAATGTAGCACATTACAGGTCATCAAATCAACTTTTTTCAATTCTTTAACATTTTTATTTAAAGTTTTGAGCTCCAAATTCTATCACCTCCCTCCCATTAATCCTCCTGAGAGGGTAAGCAATCAGATATAGGTTATACATGTACAATTATGTAAAACATTTCCCTATTAGTCATTTTGTACAAGAAGACTTGAATAAAAAGGAAAAAAGGAAAGAAAGTGAAAATAGTATGTTTCAGTATGTATTCAATCAATATCAGATCTTTCTCTGGAGATGAATAGTATGCTTCATCATTAGACCTTTGGGATTGTTTTGAATTGCTGTATTGCTGAGAATAACTAAGTCATTCACAATTCTTCTAACAGTATTGCTGTTACTGTGTACAACATTCTCCTGATTCTGTTCACTACACTATGCATCAGTTTATGTCAGTCTTCCCAGGTTTTTCTAAAATTATACCATTTGTCATTTCTAATAGCACAATAATATTCTATTACAATGGCATACCAGAGCTTGTTTAGCTATTCCCTAATTGATGCACATGTTTTCAATTTTCAATTCTTAGCCACCACAAAAAGAGCTGCTATAAGTATTTTTGTACAAATAGGTCCTTTTCCCTTTTTTTGTATGTCTTTGGGATATAGACCTAACAATGGTATTGTTGGCTCAAAGGGTATGCTCAGTTTTATAGCCCTCTGAGCATATTTGGGCATCCAAATTTCTTTCCAGAATGATTGGGTAAGTTCACAAGTCCACCAACAGTGCATTAGTGTCCCAGTTTTCCCACATTCCCTTGAACATCCAACATTTAACTTTGTTGTTATATTAGCCAATCTGATAAATATGAGATGGTACTTCAGAAGTGTTTTAATTTATATTTCTCTAATCAATAGTGATTTAGAGCATTTTTACATGACTATAGATAGCTTTGATTTCTCTGCCTGAAAACTGCCAGTTCATATCCCTTGACCATTTATCAATTAAAAAATGACTTGTATAAATTTGACTCTGTTCTCTATATATTTGAAAAATGAGGTCTTTATCAGAGATACTTGCTGCAAATTTTCTCCCAATTTTCTGTTTTCCTTCAAATTTTGGTTGCATTGATTCTGTTTGTGCAAAAAGTTCTAAATTTTATATAATCAAAATTATCTATTTTACATTTTGCAGTGCTTTCTATATCTTCTTTGGTCCTAAATCCTTACCTTATCCATAAATCTCATAGATAAACTATTCCATGATTTCTCAATTTGCTTATGATATCACCCTTTATGTATAAATTATGTACTCATTTTGACCTAATCTTAGTATATGGTATGAGATGTTGATCTATACCTAGTTTCTGCCATATCATTATCCATTTTCCCCAGAAGGTTTGCCAAATAATGTGTTTTTTGTTCCAAAAGCTTAGATCTTTGGGTTTATCATATACTAGATTTCTATGGTCATTTATTATAATGTAATTTGTATGTAATCTATTCTGCTGATCCACCACTCTATTTCTTAGCAAGTACCAGATTGTTTTGATAATTATCACTTTATAATATAGTTTGAGATCTGGTCCAACTAGACCACTTTCTTTCACTTTTTTTTTCATTTATCCCCTTGATATTCCTGAGTTTTTTGTTCTTTCAGATGAATTTTGTTATTTTTTAGCTCTATAAAATAATTTTTTGGTATTTGAATTGGTATAGCACTGAATAAATAGATTAATTTAGGTAGAATTATAATTATTATTATATTATCTTGGCCTACCACAAGCAATTCATATTTTTCCAGTTGTTTAGATCTGCCTTTATTTATGTGAAAAGTGTTTTATAGTTCCGTTCATATAGTTCTTGGGTTTGTCTTGGCAAGTAGAGTTCCAAGTATTTTATATTGTCTATAGTTATTTTAAATGGAATTTTTTCTTTCTAGCTCCTGCTGCTGGACTTTGCTGGTAGCATATAGAAATGCTGATGATTTATGTTTGTTTATTTTATATTATGCAACTTTGCTAAAGCTGTTAATAGTTTCAAGTAATTTTTAGTTGATTCTCTAGCATTTTCTATACATAAGATTATATCATCTGCAAAGAGTGATAGTTTTATTTCCTCTTTGTCTATTCCTTAGGTTCCTAAAATAGGTGATACTGTCCCCAAGCAGGTGCTGTAATAATCCAGGGGGGTGGTAGTAGTCTTGGATGCAACTGGGAGGCATCAGATAAAAATAAGGAGGTGGTGGAAGCATAAAGAAAGAAGAAAAGAAAATTTTGAAAAACCATTCATACATATTTCATCTGTTGTGTAACAGAGTTAAAGTCATAGTAATTACATTATTTCCAAATAAACACACAAAATGCAAGTCACAACCAATCAGACCTGCCAACAGGTCTCAGC
Organism: Petaurus breviceps papuanus; assembly: GCF_028583685.1. Taxonomy (NCBI): domain Eukaryota; kingdom Metazoa; phylum Chordata; class Mammalia; order Diprotodontia; family Petauridae; genus Petaurus; species Petaurus breviceps. Next base: position 92,707,808 of record NW_027186304.1, on the reverse strand, counting down.
AAGTAAGTATTGGCAGACAAACATGTCGTACATAGTCAAGAATTTCAGTGTGCATTGGCAAGAATACATACATGTAATGATTTCTTTACAATTATGATACTATACAGTTACAGGATACAACATTGCATCTTCAAAATTTCAATGTAGGAAAAAACCCACAAATTTACAATAAATTTTTAAATTTAAGATATATCATTTAATATATATATGCATATTTATTTATTTAAAATATGCCAATTAAAAAAATGTGTATGGCACATTCTGCACCTGGAATCTATCACCTCTCTCTTCAAGGCTGGTAGCCTGCTTCATCATTGGCTCTTCAGAATTAGGGCTAGTCATTGCACTGATCTGAGTTCTTAAAAAGAGTTCTTTTAAAGTTGTTTTGCTTTACCATATTTTTGTATAAATTGTTCTGGTGACGATAACTCCATCCTACATCAGTTCATACATGTCTTCGCAGGTGTCTCTGAAACTGTCCCTTTCATCATTTCTTTCAGCACAATAATATTCTATTACATTCATATACCATAAATTGTTTCGTCATTCCACAACTAATGGGCATCCTTTTGGTTATAGTTCTTTGGGGGGTTTTATAGAGTTTTTAAATTTTTTTGCAGATAGGTCCTTTCCTTTGATTTCTTTATGAGATAAGCCTAGTACTCATCCCTAGGTTAATAATTTAATGAAGGGGGAGAGAAACCTACTAACTTAGAAGATCAGAAAATGATGCTCATAAGAGATGACACATGAATGAAGAGCCTTGAAAAAGTGGATTCTAAGGGATAAAGGTGAAAAGGGAGAGCATTCCAGTCACAGGGTACAGACTGGGCAAAGGCATGTAGGCAAATGATTGTCAATTTTGGTGAACAATAAGAAGGCCAATTGAGCTGGAACACAGAGTCAGCAAAAAGGAACTAGTCCAAAAATTGGAAAATGACTTGCCAAAGTCTTGCAGTCAGATAGTGGGGGAGCTGGAATTCAAGCCTTCTTACTCCAGGTTCAGCACTCTTATCTCTCTACCCTACAGCTTCTAATTCCACAATTTCCTCATTGTAGGGGCTCCCTACACCATACTGTTTCATTTCTATGCCTCAATAAGCAGTCTTAATGAGTTGCTGGGGCAGAAACATTTATCCTGGTAGTCAGCCTTCTAAACTTGACTAGGCTGGTTCTCATATGACAAGTACAGAGCCTCTACTATTCAAAGCTGATCAAGCTGGGTAGAACCTCCCAGAGCTCTTAAACCACTCAAAGAACCCAGAGTCACATCCAGGGAATAGTTAGGCATATTTTCCAAGGTACTTTAAACCATTCATCCAAAAACTTCTTAGTTGAGATGTCTACTGTGGTTATTCAAGGCAAAAACCAGTTTGTTAGATAGTGGTTGACTGCAGAGAAAGGGGTGTTAGAAGGGACATCGCTGTCTCAGAACTAATGGGATGCAATTTTCATGTCAGCAGCTAATATTGTATGTTATTAACAATACTGAATCTTGACATTTTCATTGCTGGTGTTACTGGAGAATTTTGCTTAGAGAACAGTTATTCAAGCAATTCAATTCAACCAGCTTTCATCAAGAAAGAATATGCTACAATGTTTCTAAAAATAATAATAATAGCTGCCATGGACACAGGAATTTGAAAAGCACTTTGCATACATTATATGATTCAATCCTCATATAACAATCGTATGAGGTAGGAATTAGAACTTTCATGTATCCACAATTACATATGATGAATAGATTTAGAGGTTGAAGGTGACTTGCCCGAGGTTATATACCTACTGATTCGGCCCAATGGAATTCTTATCCACTGACTTCAAATCTCATCTTTTTTTTTTCTTTTGAGACTGTATCTCCCTATTTCACCCAGGCTGAAATATAGCAGCCTATTCCAATATACTTGACCTGGTAACTTTATCTGTTTTTTTTTTTCTGATGTGGGCCACTTCACCCCATCTAAAGCACTCAAGTGGCCCACCATTCCAAGTGGCTACATTTTGGTACATGACTTAGTAAGGAAATCAAATCTACTGAAACTCAGAATTCTCAAGCTCAAACAAAATATTTCAGTTTTAGCCTCCTGAGCAGCAAGGATGATAATCATGCACAGATAAGTATTCTTTCCATGACAGTCCTGCCTTCCGACTTTTTAACACAAAAAAACCAAATTAGCAACAGCCAGCTTTATTTCGCCAGGTTTCTCTTTGATTTTTCTTGTGCAACTGCCATAGCTTCAAAAGTTGGGAGGTGTATGAGAGGCCATCTCACCCAACCTGTACTTGAACAAGAATCCCCTCTATTGTTGTTTCTTTTTTTTCCTTTTTTTCGCTTTTTTAAAATTTATTTTTATTTATTTATTTATTATTAGTTTACAACATTCAGTTCCACAAGCTTTTGAGTTGCAAATTTTCTTCCCCCTTCTCCCCCCATGGCAGCATGCAATCCATTATTGGTTCTACATATACCTTTACATTAAACATTAGTCAAGCTGTAAAGAAAAATTATAACCAATGGAATGAATAACGAGGAGGAAGAAACAAAACAAAAGAAAAAAGAGAGAGAGCAAGTAGTTTGCTTCAATCTGCATTCATACTCCTTAATTCTTTCTCTGGATGTGGATAGCCTTTTCCATCATGAGTCCTTTGGAGTTGTCTTACAACCTTGCATTGCTGAAATGAGTCCAGTCTATCAAAGTCAGTCATCACAGATACTTTGTGTCTGTAATTGTGTACAATGTTCTCCTGGTTATGCTCTCCTCACTCAGCACCAGTTTATATGTCTCTCTAGCTTATTATGAAGTCCATCTGCTCCTCATTTCTTATAGCACAATAGTATTCCATTACATTCATATACCACAACTTGTTTAGCCTAACTGATGGGCATCCCTTTGATTTCCAATTCTTTGCCACCACAAAAAGAGCTGCTATAAATATTTGTGTACATACGGGTCCTTTTCCCACTCGTATGATCTCTTTGGGATACAGTACCTAGAAGTGGTATTACTGGGTTAAAGGGCATGCACATTTTTCTAGCCCTTTGGGCATAGTTCCAAATTGCTCTCCAGAATGGTTGGATCTGTTCACAGATTGTCTTTCTTAAAAACCTCCAGTGGGAGGGACCAGACCACCATGTGAGGCAGAATCCTCTTAGAAGTCATTAGGCTCATTAATACCCCCCCAAATTAACAATCAATTAATAAATATTTATTAAGTGCCCACTTTGTACCAGGCACTGCGCTAAGTAACTAGGAATGCAAAAAGAGGCAAAGATAGCCCCTGCCTTCAAGTTGCTTACAATCTGATGGGGGAAACACAATGCAAACAAATGTGTACAAAGCAAGCTATATACAGGGTAAATAGGAAATGAGAGGGAAGGGGTTAGGAAAGGCCTTCTTATAAAAGATGAGATTTTAGGCGGTACTTAAAGGAAGCCAGGGAAGCTAGTAGCCACAGGAGGGAGAGCATTCCAGGCATGGGGGACGATCAGAGAAAATGCCCAGAATGAAGAGATGGCATGTCTCATCTGCAGAACAGCCAGAAGGCCAATGTCACTGCACTGAAGAGTACATGTTGAGGAGTAAGGTGTAAGAAGACTGAAAAGGTAGCAGGTGACTAGGTTTTGGAGGGCTTTGAATGTCAAATTGAGCATTTTATATTTGATCCTGGAGGCAATTGGGAGTCATTGGAGTTTATTGAGTAGGGAAGTAACATGGTCAAACCTGTGCTTTATCCCAAGAACAGGCCAAAATACAGGAGACTAAGGACAAAGACAAAACTAGCGGTCATGACTTTCACCGGAAATTCTGGTGTTTCAGGAGACTAAGTTTTGCCCTTGAATACTGTTCCTGATGCAGCCACCATCTGGTTTTAGTATACTACAAATTTTTGGATAAAGCTTCAAAGTAGATGCTTTCCCTGAGATGTCCCATGATTTTTTTCTGAAATCTATCTACAGACTTATAAATAAAATACAGCATTTCTCACTCAATATTCTTCTCTTTATTAAAGCATTTGAACCTAGCAGAGATACGTTAGTGTTCTATGTCCTTATCTGTATTGTCTGACTACCTCTTGTGCATGAATAAAACTATCATATAGCTTTATATAACGATATAGTTATATAAATAAACTATTAGATTCTAGAGTGGTCAGTCTAGTAGCTACCCCAATTTTTCTGAGGAGCATATTACTATGATTGAAAACAAGGACTGGGCTGAGAAACTTAAGGGTCTGATTGGGAGGAGCTCCTCTCCTTTCTTTCTTCTGAGTGAATACCTTTGCCTAGGACTAGGTTTTGTCCAAATCCTGTTCTCTTTTGCCTTATTTTCCACAAGCAAATAAACAAAAATACTTGTTTATTTGATTGTCTGTCAATTACAATTATTGTACCACTTTGGTTACTCTTCCCATCAAAATTATTGTGTGGTCTGACATAAAACAAGTGCTCAGAAAAGCATCCTTATCACTAATAATATAAATCTGACAAATCTCAATTCCACCTTGAGTTATCAGTAATCATTGGGGACCCCCCAGCTTCTGGTAACTGGTCTGCTTCTGGGAATTCTACTCTATAACAAACTGCCTATAGATTTGGAAGCTCAATTACCTTTGGTCAAACCTACTCCCACCCTAGGGGATGCTCCTTGGGATTATCTGGCTAATGAAATCCCTTTCAAAAGATCCCAGTCTATTGAAAATCTAGTTTTGACTCTACAAAAATGTCTGAATCCGTTTTTCTTCCGGAAGTAGACATCTTTGACTTCAAGGAAGAACTTTCTAAATTGAAGCATTGCTTAAGTTGAAGTTAAATGTTGAAGCTTTATATTCAGATCAAGTGTTCTGAGTGTCTATAATTGTTGCATTTCTAATGCTAAACTCACCTTCCTGAAAAACAGGGACTTCCATTAACTCCTTGATTAAATGTCCAGTGAGAGAGAAGTTTTTTATTTATTTTATTTTTAACATTAATTTTTAAGATATTTTGCATTCCAAATTCTCTCCCTTCTCCCAGCCCTTCCCTACCCATTGAGAAGGCAAGGACTAATGATAGCAATTACACATGTAAAATATATTTGCATATTAACCATGTTGCAAGAAAAATAAAGAACATGAACAAATTATATTTGAATTTGCATTTTGATTTCATCAGTTCTCTCTTTGAAGGTAGATAGCATTTTTTTTATCATGAGTCCTTCTTGGATCATTGTATTGATCGAAGTAGTTAAGTTACATTTGGTAATTTGAAAGAAAAGACATAGGTAATTTTCTGATTTCAAATAGTACCTGACATATGATAGTGGCTTAACAAATGTTGATCAATTTATTGATTGATATAATCTCATTTTTGTGTTCCTCATTCTGCCCAGGTCAGGAATGCAAAAGAAGATGAAAATGAAATCAGGGGGAAAGATATTCCCTCTTTGCAGAAACCTGTAGCTTTCCAAACTAGAGACTAAATTTGCAAACTGAAGGAAAATATATTTACCATGCATTCTCCAAAATATTGATGAAAATGTGGTTTGAATGCTACTATATACACTGAAATATTTTGATGGGTTTGGGGGATAAAGGAACCTTTTTTTTCCCCTATGAAATACCCCTCTGTCACTCTCTTCCCTAGGAAGTGACAAAATTTTTTGTTCTTAAACAAAACTGAAGCCAGTCTCTAAAGAAATTAGGAGAAATTCTCTTAGAGGATTCTCTAAAGAAAAAAAATTAAAAACTTTTTTTTGAAATGTTAAAACCTTATCTGGTGCTTAAGATTATCTCTTCTCTCTACTTTGGAAAGAAACAGGCTTGTTTAAATCATAAAGAGAATACAACAAGAGAAGAATTCTACCTTACTACTGTGTTTCTTCTGTGAATGATTTAACAGAACTTATTTAAGTTCTAAGCCTAGGTAAATTAGAATCAGTCACTTAAAATGAATTAGAACAGCCTTGGTTTCTTTAAACTCTTAAGAACCTAAATAAGGGGGGGAGGGATTTTTTTGAGGCGTCTGGAGTTGTAAAGATGAGGTACCTGGAGAAAATATCTCTAATGAGTCCCATCAAAACACCCAAGTGAGGGAAGAAATCTCTTAAAAAGGTGTAAGCATTATAGTTTTGTTGAATAAGATGCAGAGTCTATTTAAACAACCCTGTAGCTGCTTATTTGATTTCTAAGGTCTCCAAACTCACAGAAACTTACATTTTGATAACAGTAAAGGATTTACAATTAATTGGTATTGTATTAATTTGCAAAAGGGAGATTCAGTGGAATGAAGGATAGGTTTGGGATGTGATTGGGAAATATAATGATATGAAGGATTGAAAAAGTAGCAAAATTAAATGTGGAAGAAGAGGTGGTAAGTTTTTAATCAAAATCCATGGAAAGAAAGGGAAAGAAAGTTTTTAATCTCAATGAAATAAGAGGATAATGGAAAGATTTCTATGCCTGTAAATTTATGAATACTATTTGGAGAAATGGTTGTTAGTAAAAATTTTAAAGTATCTTATGATCTCTGAATTTTATTTCAGTTATTTAAATATTCTTGCCTATATAAAAAATTGCAGGAATCATGTTGCACAATTTAAAATTGTAACTATTCAGCTATAACATTTACCAATTAGATAACATAGAAATAAATTTGCAACATGGCATTATTTGAGAGGAACATAGTAAAATTCTGTTCTTGAAGGGCTAAATGAAGTATATATTCTAATCTTTATATGGGGAATATACATGTAAAATTTCATTACTAAAAAGTGCTGGCAGTGGATGATCTTTGAGTAAATTCAGATTTTGTGATGATGCCATTTGTAACTATAAATCCAGATTTGATTTTATTTGATTTCATCCTAAACAAAATTGTGATATGTCTCATTAAAAGTAAATTTTTTTTCTTATTAGAACACAGAATACTTGATCCTCTATAAGTAAAACAAACCTTGATGGAGAAGACATTTAAATTTTGACATAAAGATAAATGTTTATAGGCTGTAAGAGTGCCTTCTGTGACTATAAGGGCAACTGGATTTTAATTTCCCTATATTGGTATCTGAATACAACTACTATAGAATACCTACTATGGGAAATGAATGATGTTTTTTCCCCTGTAAGATAATCAGAAATCCATTCAATTGGATCAGTGTCATTTGCCAGGAAGTGTTTTGTTTGGGATCTATTTTTTAAATTCATGATATTGGTTTATGTTAGTATTATTTTTAATTCCTTAAAATTAATTCTTAATTTATTGTGATTTTGGGAAACTGTTGTATAAGAAATGCTGTTAATTTGAGATATGATACCTAGAATATAATATATTTGTTGGTTAGCTCCTCTTTGGATCTAGATACAGTGATTTTATCATTTTGAACAGTTAACCATTTATCTGTTCAGCAGAGTGTCCTCATTAAAGATTTTTTGTAATGTTTAAAAGGATGTATTCTGGTTTATTTACCTGGGAAGTCTCCTTCTCTGTAAGAGATTTGCCAGATCCATTAAGTTGTTAAAGATCATAAAACCTGATCAGCTCTGTGAATTATAATACTTCTGGAAAGACTAGTAGTAATTTGGGACATTATCCTAAAGAGAGAGTAAGCAATTCCTCCATCTCAGAATTATACTGCAGAATAACTTGTTTGCTTATCTTATCTGATTACTGATTATGAAAATTATAAAATTGCACTTGGCATAACATGTACTACAGTTACATGTTTGAGCCAGCTTAGTATCAATAGGCACCAGTCACCAGTTTAAAAGGATTTTTTGTTTGTTTACTTTAGGAGTGACCTAAATATTTTAATACATCTAGGCTGACAGTGGCCAATGTTTTTGTTGTTGTTGTGAGTTTTGAGAGGAATGTCATTTGCTCACTTTATGTATAAAACTCCGTAATGTGAATTTATTTTTACAATACATTTTTCTTAGTGCATCAGGATATGCTTACACAAGATAAGTAAAATGATGAAAATTTTTGTATGTACTTAATAAGTATTGAAGATAACTTTTTTATTAATAGGCATTTATTGTTAGCCAACTATTATTGAGACATGAAAACTGTTATCCCACTCTAAGTTGTAAACAGCAGAACTTTGCAACATGGGATTATTCAAGTGTAACATGAAAATTCTGTCCTTGAAAGACCGCTAGAAGAGTATATTTTTGTCTTTATGTGGGTAATATGCACTCATGATGTGCAGCAAGTTGCTATGCAATCTGATATGCTCTGAGTTTTGAATTCAGGTATAACTGTTTAAGTTATGTAGAGCAGGTAGGTGGCACAGTGGATAGAGAGTTGGGCCTAGAATTAGAAAAACTCATCTTCCTGAGTTCAAATCTGCCCTCACACCCTTACTAGCTATGTTACCCTGAAAAAGTTATTTAATCCTGTTTCCTCAGCTGTAAAATGAGCTGGTGAAGGAAATGTCAAACCACTCCAATATCTTTGCAAAAAAAGCAAAACAAAACAAAAGAGGTCACAAAGAGTTGAACATAACTGAAAAACAACTAAAACAACAATGATTTAAATTTTGTTAAGCCAGTGTTCCACCATTCAGCAAAATGCTAAGAAGTACTCAGAGTTGATGTCTTCTGGAAAATGCTGGTGATGAATGTAGATGACTAGGAGGGTCGAGAAGACAGCCTAGCAAAAGTAATGTCAATATCCTCTTGACTCAGCTTCTCCATTGTGTTATTTCCTTTCTGAACAGGAATGCTTCCCATCTTGTTAATTCTGAGCCAAGCTAAGTTACCCTGTGTAATAATGGGAAATTCTATTACATGATTAACTGTTCTAAAAGGTATCTCTGACTTTTGCCTGAAAGCAAAAAGTACTAAGGAAATTTTCCCCTGGTATACCTCCAACGGGTCATTTTAACTTTGGCTTTAGGGAACAGTCCTGATTTTATTACAATCTCGCCCTGCCTCCTCTTTTTGAAAATTCCTTGGATCATAGCAATAGAACTGCAAATATTTTTAATGGATCTCTTTGTTACAATCAGGAAACACCTTTGAATTATTAGAGTGGGGTACAAGTATAAAGGATACTATTCTTTGATTTTACTCCTCTGAATCTGTGACCATCACTTGTTTCAGCTTCCTAATCTGGGTGACTAGGGGAAAATCAATTCTTAGAGTTGCTATCTCCTTGCTCATTGATTAAATAGTTAAATATTCAAGTACAAGATTTGGTCCATAGAGTGTAACATATTTTCTGAATGATATGAGAATAACATGTATTCTCAAAGAGGGGATAGGATAAAGATATGATGTGATAAAGTTGTGTTGTTATTGTTGTTGTTCAGTTGTTTTCACTAGTGTCTGACTCTTTGTGACCCTATTTGGGCTTTTTTTTTTAATTTGGCAAAGATATTGGAGTGGTTTGCCATTTTAAAAAATGAAAATAGAAAATAAATGCTATTTAACATTTTCACAAATGAATTAAATCACTGTGCCTGGAGATATGTATAAATGTGTATACATGCATACATATATACATATACACACATACACATACCCATATTTTTATATATATACACATGTGCATATGCATGTGTGTGCATGAATGCATGCATACATACATACATACACACATGCGATATGTTGATTCTGGGATACGTCTCAGAGTTTGAATTAACCAAAACCAAAGTAGACAATTTGTGAACAGCAGTCAAAAACAATCTTTTTTGACAAAGAATTTCCATGGGAAAGTGTTTCTCAGAAGCAGACAACTTCATACAGTAGACAGCTACATTCAAAAATGACTGAATAGGTAATCTGTTGTTTAAATAGACACTAACTGAACGCTGCACATTTATGTTTGTCCAGTACTTGAATTGAATTTGGATGTTAAGGAAGGGTCTGGAGGAGATAAAACACAATGGGATATCTGAATGGAATATTTGGGCTTGGTTGCCAAGAACAGGCTAGATCATGGAAATAATGAAAAACAGTGGTATAGAACATGAACAATTATTACTGTATTGATTTAGTTTTATTTTGATTTTGATTATGCTTCCCCATACTTGTACCTGCCTGTAGAAATGCTTAGTAAAAAAAAGCAACAACAACAAAAAACCAACCTTGTATATTAAGGAATCTAGAGAGATGAATAGCATGTATGAGAACATGGTCAAAATGAGCATATTATGTGATCTATGACCAACAGCAGGGACTGTGATAATAAAATTTCTGGCTCAATTTTATTATAGTCATTTACTTAAGTAGGTCACATAACTAGCTAAAAACTACAAAATAAAGCTGAGACATCAAGCTATAGCCCCAGTGTTAATTGGAGAGTTTGTAAATTCCAGTTTGAAACATTAGCTATAGGCCAGTGTTTAATGATGAGTTTCCTGTTTGATCTAATACAGATCTTTCTCTTCTGCTATCTGTTCTTTGATGGGTAAATCATTGCCTTCCTTTTTTATTTTCTGCAAAATTCCACTGTACCCACCCTACCTAGGTAACTGAAATCTATAACATGTAGCTTAAAATTCCTGCTCAGGACCTGCTTATTTTTATGTAAGCAAGTCTGTTCTAAATGTAATAGACTACTACTTCTTGCCTATTTTTAAGTTGTTGATTGCATAACTGACAACAGGACCTATCAACAAATCCTCAGATTGTTTTTGTCTTGGGGGAAACTGTGATGCAAAGGGGTTCTACGAGCTGTTCAAGGTCACTGTGTAAGTGGCAGGTCTGGGACACAAATCCAGGTGTACTGGCTCTTTCCTTATACCACAATATCTGACCCTCTGTTTTATGAGAAGGGGATGCAGTATCTTATTATCCAATGAGAATAGTAGCCACATGCTTAGGAGGTCCATGAAATATTAGTACAATAGAAATGATTATGTTTTGTTCCTCTGGGGCTTAAGAAGTTTTCTTTAGGGGAGCTCACTTTGAGAAGTGTTCTGTGATTTGATCTGGATTCTGGGAAGCTGTTGTTGAGAGCCCCCCCTCGGCTTTGAAAAACCCAGAAGTTGAAACCCAGATGTTGATTGGTTGTGGTAGCTGTGACTCTGTGGAGCCATGGACCAGGAGAGAAGAATGGCCTGCATGCTGACTTCGCTGAGCTGAGAGCAGGAATGGTGAGCTGCCTGCATCAGGACCTGGGCAGAAGCCAGGAGCGGCTGCTGCCTGCGGGAGGAGAAGGAACCCAGAAGTTTGGAATTCAGCCACAGGAAAAGGTAAGAACTGAGCAGCAAAGCAGGGGCACTGAATGTGTTTCCTTGCTGCATCCCACAGTTTGGGGCCCAGGGGGAGGATGGACTTGTGACTATGGTGGGTGGGATGAAGTACCTTGGACCCCCAAGGACCTCACCTTGTTGGTTTTGTTGCCCAGCCCCCTCTCAGTACTTGGAAGCACGGGCTGGAGCTGTGTGAGGGGAAGGACACCCTCTCCCCCCCCCCCAAGAGAGCTTTATTTGGACTCTTGTTTTGAATTGAGGTGATAATGCAAAGTACTTTGTGTTTGTTTAAGGCCCAGTGGCCACTTTGGTAACTTTAGCTCTGTATCTTGAAAATGTGACCTAAGAGATATTTAGTGCTCATTTAAAAGTAAATTGTCTATGCTATGGGCATGAAAGATCTTGGGGCCAAATGTAATGGGAATGTGAATTTTTGGGATCTTCTCTGCCCTTAGGCTGGAGTGCACCTGGAGCCTGGGATGGGAAGCTTGTTTTTCGGTGGATGCTTCTTGATTGGCCGGTGAGTCAGTGGGGTTGTTGCATTCTCTGGGCCAGGAGGGGGCTATGTGGGCCCTGATGTGTGGCTTTGTTTTGGGGCTCACTTTGAGAGGTGTTCTGTGATTTGATCTGGATTCTGGGAGGCTGTTGTTGAGAGCCCCCCTCGGCTTTGAAAAACCCAGAAGTTGAGACCCAGATGTTGATTGGGTGATGGTTGAACAGTTTGAAAGCTGTCTACTTGATCTGTTTCTCTGTCTTGATGATTCTGTCTGTGTGTTCTGAGGTTTGGGGTGCTGACCTTTCTCCCCTGAACTGGGTAAATGATGCATATTTGACTGATTGGGGTAAGCTTGTTAACCCCCCCCAAAAAAAAAGAAGTTTTCTTTAGCCTGAGAACCTCAGGAGTGGTAGGCTCAAAGTCAGAATAAGAACTTTCCATATTCTTCTCTACTTCAGAGTATGGATTTAGTCATAGAGCAACAGCAGAGGGATACCCACCCACCAGGAGCCAGTGGGACAGGATTAAGAGTGGCCATGTACCCTCTACAACACTCATTAGTGTTCCCATCGGAATGGGAAGCAAAATGGGAGAGAAGTACAAATAGGAATGTCCATGTCTTTTTTTATCCAGAGGCATTTATATTAAACTTTGGCAAGAACAAGCATTTATGAAGAGCCTACTGTGTGCCAGCCTCTATGCTATGTACTAGAGATACAAAGACACAGACAAATAGCCACCAGTCTCCAGGAGATTACACTCTACTCTGGGCACACAACATGTACACAGATGAATAAATTCATGATCATTTGAGAAGGAAAAGAATCCTAACAATCAGGAAAGATAAGGGAAAGATGCCTGACTCAGGTGGCATCTGAGTCAAGTCTTGAAAGAAGCTAAAGACTGTAGAATGTGGAGGTGGAAAGGGAGCATATTTCAGGAACAGGAGGACAGCCAGAGCAAAGGCATGGAATTGGGAGATGGAATTTTGAGGCCAATTTAGCTTAGGACTTGAAGGGAAATATTGGGAGAAATTTTTAAACAGAATTAAAAAAAGAAAGAATCCTGCAATTTTCTATTTTAAAAGTGTTGGGTTTAAAAATATAGGTTTTCATTTTTTTAAAGGACACATGATCAAGACACTAGAAACTGTAAGAAAAGGCTTCTGACATCCGGGTACTCAGATTCTCCACAGAATCTTCATCTACAAGTAGCATGTCAGGAAAAACACCTTGTAAAAAAAAAACAACAAAACTATTTATTGAGTTTATTCAGTCTTGCATAAACTTTAAAAAGTGGCTGCTCTGGATCCAGCAATAGCACTAAGGGCGACATCTTCAAGTAGATTTAGAAGAACATCTGCTTCAAATATTCCTTTTAAATAAGGAAAAATATATTCACTTGGTAAAAATGAATCATTTGTGTATTTCCATATTAAACTTCAATCCTACATCCTTATGAGGAAAAAATAGACAGCAATTATTATCATACCATTTCATAAATTAAAAGAAAAAACTTCTAAGATCAACACAATTCAGAGAAATTGAGAGTTTGACTATTCAGTCATCTTTAGTAATATCAGTATTATGTGGGATGAAAAAGTTCAGAGTCTGAGTCTGAGATTAGAAAAGGTCTTTATTCTTTCTTATGAGAAAGGACACAGCCCTTGTCGCTCAAACAGCATCTGCCAGGGAGTTCAAATTGGAGAAGCTGGCAAACTTCTGTTATCCTAATCCTAACCACACTTTCAACCCCTATCCCACTTTACCATCGGTTGGTAAGGCAAGCTCACAATCTTCTTACTAATGCTAACTAATCAGTGCAAAGCAATCTCAATACATTACCATAAATATTACTAACGGGGCTCTAATTTTGTTAGATAACATACATAATACATGAGGTTCACTAAGCAAGTGCAATAACAACCCCAGAATACTGAACCCCCGACCATTCCAACCTAGATGTGTCCTTATCTGGGCCTGACTGTCCCAAGGCTGCTGTCTGCTTTCTGATTGGTCAAATCCACCTGCTGCTGCCAGCTCCTTTTTATTTTACATCATCTCACTTTTAGTATTATCTAAGAGTTCTCTGGGAACTGAGAACCCAACTTCTTCCCAAGGCTACTGCTTCAACTCTTTCTGAGGCACTTGCTACTTTTTATGAGGATGCTTGCGATTCTATAGAAACTTAACCTTTTGCTACCTCTCACTCTAATATTCCTTTCCCCAAACTAAAAATGCCTCTAATTTAGTCTCAATAGTTAATTCAATTAATTTTATTAATACTCAGTACCTCTTCTTACATTACTTTGAAATACACAATGACCTCATATGTATGGGGAAACAACACTGAACTTAGTTACAAAGTATAAAGAAGAAATAAGAATGTAATAGGATGTTCAGAATGGGGAAACTTCATTGCAAGTCACCTCTAACCATATCATCAACTGATAACTTGTTACCTTCTGGCCCTTCTCAGACCTTCCTTACTCAGTATCAGATGGAATCAATCATGTAATTGGGTTAAGGAGGAAAGTTTCCATTGTTCAGAGGTTTGGACCTCCAAGAGAATGGAAGGGATGTCTTTTTGACATGCAAAATCCTTTTACAGGATTATATTTCGTGCCTGAAAGACTCTGCCTCCTTCCTTACCTCGGCCTCTTAGAATTGCTAGTTTCTTTCTAGACTCAGCTCAAATTGCACTTCCTGCAGGAGGTCTTTCCTGGTCCCCCAGCTGCTGCAGCCTTACTTTCTGCATTTACCTTCCATTCACTCTGTACAAAACCATTTTTATATGTTGTCTTCTCATTCATATGTTGTCTTCTCGTAAGCTCCTCAAAGACAGGAACAACTTCTCATTGCATTCCCAATCCTTAGCATAATATGGCTCATAGCAAACTTACTGAATGTTTGTTGACTGATTGAATAAATAAAAATACATTTGTTTGTAATAGGGGCTTGAAAACTTACTGACATCCTGGGGTTTGTAGTTCAGAAAGACAAGCATTCCCTCTTAGCCCAGGAGCTCTTAAAAGGAAAAGGAAAAACTGAAAGGGGAGAATGAAAGGAGAAAGGCAGCAATGAATTTACTTATAGCAGAGAAAATACCAGGCTCTTTAAAGGTTGTTGTGTCCTTTCAGTGATGTCTGGCTCTTCCTGACCCCATTTGGGATTTTCTTGGCAAAGGTACTGGAGTGGTTGGCCATTTCCTTCTCTAGCTCATTTTACAGATGAAGAAACTAAGGCAAACATGATTAAGTAACTTGCCCAGGGTCCCACAGCTAGTATCTGAGGCTGGATTTGAGCTCATGAAAATAAGTCTTCCTGATTCCAAGCCCAGTGGCTCTATCCATTGTACTACCTAGCTGCCCCTACAGATACCTTAAAACATATAACCCAGACTAAAGCTACTAAGTACAACCACTCCAAGGAGTAAAGTAAATTCTCCAATAATAGGTCTGTTCAATCTCCAAATTCTTGTCCCTATACCTGTCCAGTAACAGACACTATATTATTTTTACTTGTTTTATCTAAATATTTCCTATATCCTTATTTTTAACTTCAAACATAAAGAGGTCACAGGGTGGCTACAGATAAATTTAAAATTAAATTAAGGTAGAAAGTAAAATCTCTGTCTATATGATAAAAATTTTACTAACTGGGAGCTCTGAGCTATTATCATCCTACTTGTAATTTTTCATCTGCTATAAACTCCATAAAACAGCAGATGAAGGGACCCTGTAGACCTAGCAGTCATCATAATGTCCACTGACTAAAAGGGAGCTAATTGTCATGACAAGGAATGGTTGATTAAACCTCCAGAGAGAAATTGATCAGAAGGAGAGAGAGGTAGTCAAGGAAAAGAGACCATACTAAACCACCAACAGGGAGGAAATAGTCACAGACTGGCAAGAGTTCTGCTCTGCCCTATCCAGCAGAGAAAAGGGAATGAAAGGATCAAATATCATAGTAAGTCTCTACATTCTATAGCTACACTCAGAGGTGTTACCCATTGAAAAGACTGAGGAGGATGGAGAGGGGGCAGAATATATCTATATATCCACTGGCCTTCAGAGATTGCAGAATGCAAAAGGGAAAAAAAAGTGCTATTATATTGTGTCTAAGTTTTTTTGAGACAGGGGGCAATAAAGTTCCCCAAGAATGTCCGATCTGAAGAGAAAATAAGATATTCGCCCATGATTTGTGAGGTGGCCTTTTACTTTTTGTATTTATTTTTGTGCTGGAGGATCGACCTTGGTGATTATATCAGTAGAGCAGAATCTCCTTTAGGCTAGTAAGGTTTCAGATACAATCTCAGAACAAAGCTTTTATGCGTGCTCTTTGTAAGACAAGTTTAATTAAGTACAGAGAGACTCAGCATCAGGATTCTGGTAACTAATTGATTAACTTTTTGTTAATGATAATAAGTGAAAAACAAATAATAATAACTCATATGTACATAAGAATTAGTGTTCACAAAGAACTTTACATATATTATCTTACTTTATCCTCATACAATTTAAATCTAACATCTTCTCTAGGGTTACTTGTCCAACTCCCACTAGTACTGACATTTTAGATCTCCAGAGGATAGATCCCCAACTACTCTCCTAAGGGTTCTAGAGGGACCTAACTCTAAGGGACTAAGGGTTTTCTGGTAGTATTACTCATGAGCCCCCATCTGGTGTTCTTTTCATTTATTATCAGCCAATCACACTTATTGATTGACATGATATAGTAAGAACAGCACATATTTTCCCCAAGATATGCACAAGCTCCATGAATAGAATGGTTATAAACTTAAAATTCAATGGTATTGAAACACATGCAGAGAGAATTCATGTGGTGGAGGGGTAACTCATAGTTCCTGGTTACTGTTCTTTTTTGTCCCTTCATGGAATCTTTATGAAATGCCACTTAGGTGCACCTCTCTGATAAGTCTGTACCCTTATTGTGCCTTCAAGCTACTTTTCCTTGATATGTCTAATATGTCCTCAGGGTGCCACATGCTAAGACAACCTCTTCTTTAGGCTCTGAGAAAGCCATTACTATTTTTGACTGAAAAGAGATTATCTCTGATGTAGCCTCCAGACTTAAACAGTTGTCTGGGCAATGAGGGATGAGAGAAAAACTTACCCTTCCCTTAAATTCCCCCAATATTTGCTCTTAGAGCCTTGGCAAGAACTGTTCCAAAACTAGACTTTTCCAATGTAGGACTATAGTATTCTGAAGTGGCATGTTTCATCCACAGCCCACAGAGCATGACTGCTTCTCTTTAAGGAACCACAAGACATTTCCTATGTGGCATTGTTTGCTTTCATCCAATGACACAAGCACTTCATTCCTCCCAAATCAATTAAGGACTTTTTCACACCTAGTTTAAACCTTTAACTATTGATTGATGCATCTGTATATTCATTAATAGGGGAGGAGCTTCTACCCCTGACCTTACACAAAATTATTATCAATCCAGATCTCTTAGAAAAACTATAAACATTAGCCTAACTACTAGTACTCTAAATATGAGATACTTATGAAGTGACTAATGACTTGACATAATACCAGAAGAAATTACTAGGGTCTCAACATTTTGAATAGACCCTCTGTGGAAGAGGAAGAAGGTCACGGAAGATTCTAACCAGGATAAAGTGGCATGGATAAATTATACTCAGTACAGGTGGTGAGATACCCATATCTCTGAGAACACTAATACTGTGAAGTAATGAAATAAGAAACAATTTCATAGTCCCCTAGGCCTGAGAACTTTCTGAGGGCATAATATTGTGGGTATCTACTCTGAACACCACACTCTGGTATGTGAAGACTCCTGCACTACAAATGAAGGTGTGCATCTGGAATATAAATTTTAGATTAGCAGTACAATAATCCCCAAATAAACAATTACATATGTCAGTGATTGTTGGTGTTTTTCATTTGAACCAGTTTTGATAGACAAGTAAAAGAAACCTTCCCCTTTCCTAAGCCTGAAGGCAACAGAGTATATTTCTGGCTCCTTCCATTGTCCTACATAGTATAGGTTCTTATATCCTGTGAAGTCTCTATTTTTAGAGTTCTACCCTTACCTCCTCCTACCTCCTACCCTAAACTTATGACTAAAATCACAAACAGAATCCCCATTTTCCTGTTGATAGGTATTTTAAATATAATGAAAATAATATGATTAAAAGTTACTTTAACAATTACCTCAGTAATTTGGGCCAAATTCTACCTCAACATACACATTCACTTACATTTATTGGTTATTTAAGAATAAGTAGACTGGTGGTACTTTACACTAATATTTCTATATAGTATTTTTCTGTGTAGAAAGTGCTTTCACACATTTCCTCTCATTTGAGACTCACAAAGTAACCCTGTGAGAAAGGTAGCTTAGATATATTGTCAGAAGAAAAGTGACTCAGGGAGCATAATTTTTGTTCCAGTTCACAGTCACTATTGGCAAAAAGGAGATTTGAATTCAGATAACACTAATAGCTGACATTCTTATAGTGCTTTCAAGTTTGCAAAGTGGTTTATATACATTATGTCATCTGATCCTCACAAAGCTGTGAGGTAAATGATACAGATATAATTAAACGCATTTTACAGATGAGGAAATGGACTCTAACAGCTTTACTAATTCCCCTACGATCAGCCAAGTAGTAAGAGAAAGGGGCTGGAATCAAGCTGGGTTCTTCTTGACCACAGATCCAGCATAATCCACTAAATCACACTGAATCTTGGGAATTCTGATACCAGGGCACTAATGAAAACAAACAAAACAAGAGTCACTTCCATTTTGTTTTGTTTATAATAGATCACAGGATTTTTTTTAATCTAGATTTTGTTTATCTACTTCATAGGATCTAGTGTAGACGGGTACCCTTCCCACATGGTAGAGAGGGAAAATGAAGCCCAGAGGTGAAGTGACTTGCCCAAAAATCTCACAAGTAAATGTGTAACAGAACCTGTTTTCAAACTCAAGGCCTCAATTCCAAATCAAAAATGCTTTCCACTAAACCACACTGTCTTTCTGTAATTAAAAGTAGCAAATACAGATATGACCAACATATATTAAATACCTCCTTTGTATAAAACTGTGTACAAAGTTTAGAAGAAACATGGTCCAAGTAGCTTATAGTCTTCTTGGGGGATAAGACACTTTTAACAGTTTTAAGGCACAATATTACATGAAGTTAATTTAACACAATTCAGTAAGTATTTATTAAGTAGCTTCTATGTAAAAGGATCAGAATATAAACACAAAAGCAAAACATTCTCTGTAGATGATGTGCTGTGGTCCAAGGGACAATGTTGTTAATGATGGAGGATCAGGAAGGTTATTCTGGAGGAGATAACATTTTAGTTGAGGGAACAAACAGTATAAGAAGGGCAGAGAACTGAATAAATGTATATATTCAGGGTCAATGAGTAGACCATTTGGGCTTGAGTAGAGCCTAAACTGCAGATTAAAGTGAACCTACACTGTTTCCTTAAAAAAATTGGCCTGACTGTTTCTCAAGAGAAGGGGGAAAAAATACACATATCTTTCTATCCTAGAAAAGCAAATAGTATGAATTGATCCCATTGGCCTTTAAGCAAACAAGTAGAGAAAGGATGTTTGCAAAATTTTCTTTCACAATTATAAAGTCCTTGGGTTAACTAAACATTGCCTTAACTTCTCCCTTACCACAACTAGAAGGAAGTATGGAGTAGAAAGTATGCCAGATTGATGAACTGAGTTCTGGTGTATATTCAGTACATACTTATCTACATATATGTCTAATCATAAAATGGAGGCTCATTTCAGGTAGGGAAATTTTCATTTTTGTGACTAGTACAAAGCTTGGAACATAGTAGGCACTTAATAAATGCTTGCTGATTGATTGAATAATTTATCCTGGTCCTGACTCTACCACCAATGTACTTCATGACCTTGGGCAAATCTCTAAACCACTCAGGGCCTTACTTTCCTCATATATAAAATAAGGAACTTACACTGATATTATATAAGGTCCCTGCCAGGTATCCGATTCTATTAATCTGGCTGCTATTATTTTTAGCACATTTCATTTTAATGAAATAAATGAGAGTAATAAGAGTTGTGCTAGTCATAACACTAAAACGTTCACTGAGCTGCGATAATAACGGCAACAATAATAATAAAGTTTTATAGCTCTGCTCCTCAGAGGAGATCAGAACCCTTTACCAACATTATCATCTTATTAATCCTTACACTATCCTCGCTGTTGCTCATTGGAAAACATTGCTAACCTCATTTTATAGCTGAACAAGCTGAGATAGTCTCGTTACTTGATCAAGGTGACCCCGTAAATAAATGAAAGAGAAAAGAATAGAATCCAGACCCACCATCCCATCAACTAAACCCCATTGCCTTTATCCAGGCTATGGATTGCATGCAACCCCCAAAGTGCCTATTACTTTTCTTCTCCTTGAGGCTTTAAAACAGAACTGATAAACATTCCTTGGATCTGTATTGAGACTTTCTTACTAGGGAGAAAAAAAATAAACCAAAAAACCTCTAAGCACTTTCACCTCTATTTTCTCAATTCCTTTCACACTCTCCCCAGAGAGACAGACATAGGATCATGATAGATGAGCATCTGAGACTTGGGACAGATTAAATAGCATGCCCAGCTCCAATAAGTAAAAAGTCAGGCTTTATTATTCTTGGCCTAGTTCTTTAGTTACCAGAAAATGATTTTTTCTTCCACTTGCCTAGAAATCCCATCACATAAAGATTTATACTAGCCTAATAATAACTGATGTTCATATAGTGTCTTTCTCATTTTAAAAAACCATGAAGGGAATTATGCAGTTATTATTATCCCTATTTTCCCAATGGCAAAAACAGGCTCTTGGAGGTGAAATGACTTGCTCAAGGTTTCGTACCTTAGTAAGGAGGCCAACAAGAGGTTCAGAACAGTAGGATGGTGGACCTGAAGTCAGATAGATTTGAATTTAAATCCAACTTCAATCACTTAGGAGCTGTGTGACACTGGGAAAGTCACTTAACCTCTGCCAACCTCAGTTTCCTCATCTGTAAAAGAGGAATAATAATAGCACTTACCTCCCAGGATTGCTATGAGGATAAAATAAGATAATATTGGTAAAGCATTATGAAAACTTTAAAGAACTATATAAATAATAGTTAGCTGTAGTGGTAGTTGTAGCAGTAGTAGTAACAGCAGCAGTAGTGGTAATAGTAGTAGTAGTAGTAGTAGTAGTAGTAGTAGCAGCAGCAGTAGTAGCAGAAATAGTAGTAGTAGTAGCAGCAGCGGTAGTGGTAATAGTAGTAGTAGTAGCAGCAGCAGCAGCAGTAGTAGAAGTAGTAGTAGTAGTAGTAGTAGTAGTAGTAGTAGTAGTAGTAGTAG